>NC_025993.2:119318946-119486207 GCF_000442705.2 Elaeis guineensis
TTTGGTAGAGCCAAAGAGAAAGGAGGAGCAGTGATATGCATGAAGAATAATATGGTGGTAATGAAGAGGAGCTTCTATTAGCTTAATGAAGAAAAAAAAAAATTATGAAGCCAGCTTGTTATCAAGATAGAAACTTGGCAAATATATAATCTTGTTTCTTTTCTGGCCTTATTGATGATCAAGAGCCTTTTTTTTTTTGGATAAAGCTAAAGGTATCAAAGCTTGGGAGGTTGCTATGGATGAAGACATGAGGGCTCTTCTCAAGAATAAAACTTGGAACCTTGTGCCAAAATCCAAGGATGTGATCCCGATCACTTGTAAGTAGGTCTACAAATTAAAGTGCAAAGCGAATGAGAGTAATTCACCATTATAAGGCAAGACTTGTCGCAAAGGATTTTTCTCAAAAAGTTTGGGAAAGATTATGAAGAAACTTTTAGGCCCATGGCTAAAATGATATTTATTCGATTTGTGAGTTCTTTACAATTAGTCTTGGTTGAAAACTTTGGCAATTAGATATCAAGAATACCTTTCTATGTGGTGAATTGATAAAGATATCTACATAGAGCAACCACCAAGTTATGTTTGAAGCTTTTGTTTGAATCGTGTTTGCAAACTCAAGGTCTTTTATGGGTTAAAACAAGCCCAAGAGCATGGTATGGCAAGATTACTCAATATTTATATTTTTGCGGTTATCTTTCCTCTCAGTTGGATCATAGTTTATTTATCAAATGGCAAAGCAACTAGCATATCATTATGCTCTTATATGTGGATGATATGATCATCATCGGCAATGATGGTGAAGGAAGTTGCTAAGCTTCATGAAGAACTCTATCTTTCATTTGAAATGAAAGATTTGAGAAAACTTAATCATTTTCTTGGTTAGGAAGTGAAGAATGTAAAGGTTAGGAAGTGAAGAATGTAAAGGATGGAATTTTATTTTGCAACAAGGCAATGCATAGAAAGTTGTTGAAAGATTTAGCATAAAGCATAGCAAGCAATACTCTACTTCTTTTGATACAAATATCAAGCTAAGATGGAATGATAGTAACGCTCTCTCAATCCTCAACCATTTCATGTGTTGCCCAGCTATGCAACCCAAGAGGGGGGGAGGGTAAATTGGGTTTTTAAAATTTTAAAGTTAATTTAGAACCACAAGAATTAAGTAATAATAAGCAAGTTATATGTAGTAAGTGATTTAAGCAAAGTGTAGAAATGAGATGCAAGAATGCAAGAAAATAAAAAAATTTAGATAGAGAGTAAGTAAGCACACCACAAACAATCAAAGTTTATAGTGGTTCGGTGCCAATCTTGCACCTACATCCACTCTCCAAACTCTTACTTGAGAATTTAAATCCACTAAAACGTATTCAACAAGAATATAACATCGGTACCTCCGACTCTAGCTATCCCAAGCTAAAATACTTATTTTTCAGGTACAAGCCAACCTAATACAATTCGATTCAAGGTTCGGATCAACCTATCTAAGTTTTGGAACCCTTCCAAAACTAAAGATCAAGACAGAAATAGAGTATAAGAGTTAATGACAAAGAAATACAAGTTTAACTCTTTAATGATCAAATAAAATTTTAAGTACACTTTACACAACAAGGAAGAAGCTTTTCTGATTTTTCTCAAGGTTGTTGAAGAATTGAATGAGCTTTGAGGGGTTGGTAAACTTGAAATGAAAGCTTCTTTTGCTTGAAAAGGACTTTTATTTAGGGCTGAAATGAATGCTTGAATCTTTTCTATTTTTCTCTCCTTTAAGTACCTTTATATCTTTAATAGATGCTGGAGAGAAATTTGGACAGGTTTAGAGCCGTTGAAGAGCTTTAAATGAGCATTAAATACGGTCAAAATGAGCTGAAAAATTAACCATTATCGAGATTTTCTGTCACAGGATCGATTCATAGGATCGTCCCCTGCACAGAGGTCGACCCAGGGGTCGACCTCTACGACGTAGAATAGAAAGTGACTGTTCTGTATCTTTGACTTGCTCAGACAACAAAGATCGACCCTAGGATCGTTCCCTTTGGGTGTGCCAACCAAAAATAACGTGCCATTCAGTCTCTTTTAACAGGGGTCGACCCCTATCTTTTTTTTTAAACTTGATTTTTTTTCAAAATATACATCCAGAAAATATGAAATTACCTCCAATAGATCATAAATCTTCTGTTCTTGCTCTTGAGACTTTCGAATCAGAACTTGATAAAATTATGATTTTGCTCCTGAAATACAATAAATCTTTTTTGAAGCCAAAATTATTAGTAACCTCCTCAAATATTTGTTGGAAATAGTGTCCCAAAGCCAATCGTCAGTCTGTTGACGGTTGTGCTCCTTTTGTATTAGTACATAATTATAAATAAATAAAAATTATTTTGATATTTTTTCATCACAAATGTTTCATCTTCTAATGAACTTCTGTGTTGTGGTGAAGTCCTTAGGACTATTTAGACTCGACAAAGGAGGATTTATCGCTTAGTCCTTAAACCTGTTCGCGATCAAATGATACGTTGTTACCAAGGACGACAACGTTTATCGAGCATAGGTCGTTGTATGCCATATGGGTTGGTTGTCCTCATAACCAAAGAGTGTGGAGACACTGGTATGGCATACAGGTGAGATGTAATGGTACATCTGCACTGAACGTGACTGACTCCGGAGCTATTTCTGCTGTCAAGATTTGCTCCGATGAGATATGAGTATAAATATCCCTCCGACCTGAGATCGCCATGGTAACTTACAAGCAACTCACTGCACTTAGGCACTGGACTACCTGAATTTCTAATTCAGTGATGGAAGGCTGCTGGGTGTAGTCAAGTACTTGACTTGTCGGTGCGTGTGTCAAGATGGGATTGACCACTCCAGTTTAGGAGCTGTGTACAGTCGTGTTTCAATTTAGCAAAACCTTGGCCAGGATAGTCCTAGTGAGGAGTCACAAGACTAATTAAGTTGAGCACGATTCAGATGATCTCATCAGGGTTGACAATTTAACCCTGAGTCGTCCTAAACACAGGGGTCAAAAGGGATGAATTATACGGTAACCATATTCACGTAGGTTCTGAATATTGCGATTGTGACTATTCGACCTATTCGATCATCGGGTATCATTGCTAGATGGTCACTTCGATTAGTACAGAAATTGGTTCTTGTGCTACTGGCTTAGGTTCGAACCTGCGGGGTCACACACATTAGAGGTTCCTTTCTGATCTGATGGCTGATTATGAGTCTTATGTGTCTGGAACTCTATGATTGAGAATTAGGATTCTCTGATCATGAGTTCCACACATTTTGGGTACGGGGTTAAAATTTTGAATTTCAAATTTTGAATTGAAATTTAAACTCTTTGATCATGGTTTCATATCGATGGTCTCTGATGCCTAATTGCCCATCGGATTTAGACTCAATATTTATGAGATGTTTAATTAGTGATTTGATCGCTAATTAACTCAATTTGATTGAGTAATTATTTTTAGATCAAGTCCAATTGAATTGGATTCAGTTTGGATTGACCCGATTAGGTTAAGTGTTGATCTAATCGCTAAGGTGGCTTAGTCCCTGATTTGATCAGAGGTTAGGTTTAGTTAATTCCTGATTTGATTAGGATTTTATTGAGCCTAATTAAGCCTAATTATGTTGGATTTAATCTGGTCTAATTGTGCTTAACCTATTTTAATTAGGTTGGCTCAATTTGAATCAAACCACCTTATTTTAAATTCCCTGCGCCACCCAACTTCCTTGCGCCCATTTGAATTCACGAGAAGAAATTTTCTCGTGAATTTTTTCCCACACAAAGCTCTCTCACGTCCATGTTTCTGTGCACCAATTATTTGTATTAAATTGGTTTGTTACCCATCCAAATTCAAAGGGGTTTTGAATTTGAATGGATAACCAAATAATCATGCGCCAGCTTATCCTCTTTTGTGCGCCCATATTCCACACGAGAAATGGTTTCTCGTGAAAGTCTCCATGCACAAAAAAAAAGGCCATGCCATCTCTTCTTTCTCGCACAAATGGATGAAGATAAGATTGGTTGGCACTTGAATTCAAATTTGATTTGAATTCAAGTGAGCAACCACCTCTTCTTATCCACTCACACGCTTTCAACATCTCTTGCGATGTTTTATAAAATGAGAAAGGGAGGGGGCATGGGAAAAAAAGAAAGAAGAGATAAGGGGCGTGGGGAGGTTCTGGAAAAATTTTGAAGTGTTCCAAATTTACCGAGAGGAGAGAAAAAGGAGAGAGAAGTGGGCGCAAGATTTTTTGGTGTGTACCCTAGGGTTTCTACCTAGGGTTCGAGAAGTGAGATTGGTGTGCCACGAGTGTCGTGAGTCCATCAAATTTTAGGAAGAGATCCATCAGCCTCTCAACCAACCATGCATACGATCCAGAGTATCCGAGGAGTCGGCACACATCGATCGAAGGAGTTCGATCAACATCAGCCATCAAAAGGGTGAAATCACGAACTAGCATTCGTGAGGAACCGATCAGACGGGAGCTTCGTGTGGATGATCCGCAGAGGTCAGACACTAGTGTGGCTGTGACATGACGATCAGAGCTCCCCGACGGTGATCAGATTGCAGTGATCGACTACCCGCAAAAGGTGATGCGTTCTGAACACAGTACAGTAAAAAATTTACTATTTCAAATTTAAATTTCAAATTTAAATGCATGCTATTGTATCATATTTAGATCCTAATATAGAGTTAATTAGTATTAATTAATGAGATTAATTAATAATTTGCTGTAAAATAGTAATTTTGAAAAGATTTTAAAATTACTATTTTGCCCCTGCACTGAATTTTTGCTTCAATATTTTGTAATCATCAAAATTAATTTATGGAGAAACAATCTCCTCCTTTTTGATGATGACATAATACTTGAGCAAAAGCAAAATATAACATATATAAAGTATTGATTAAGAATTTTAAATTTATGAAGATGCATCACTTAAATATTATAGTCAATTATTTGAATAAAATACATCATGAGTAGTTTGAATATTAGTTTGAAAATTGCTTATAAGATTATTTTCTTTGACAAATTTACTTATTGTCCGATTTTATTTCTCTACTCTCCTTTTTTGACAACATCAATTAAGATCTTAAGGAGTTTTTAAAGAAAAATGAAAAAGACTCCCCCTCACTATAGCAATCATAAAGAATATTTCAATTTGCTCATATAGAAGATATTGCCATTCATAATATTTCATAGCACATATATAAGATATTTTTTATATCACATAATTAAGACATTTCAATTGATGCCATTCATAAAAATCAATCCAAATGACATTCATAGAAGTTAAAAGTATATATATATATCCAAAATATGACTAAAGAGTTATCAGATATATAAATGTCACCATACATAAGAGTCAAGTCAAAATACATAGGCCATACAAAAATCATGGGTAACAAAAAATATAACTATCCATGAGTCAATCAGTCAACAAATACAAAGGCTATAAGTTAGATCCTAGACATAAAAGACTAACTATGCTAGATCTAATAAATATCATAGCTCAAGGCATCAGAATCAGAAGAGTCAGAGATATGATTAGGAGACTCAGGATCAAAGCCACGGGCATATCCTCGACCACGTCTACCTCAGCCATGGGTAGAAGTACCGACACGAGCAGAAGGACGAGAAGGTCCTGGAGCCTGAAAAGATATGGACTGAGCTAAGAGAACAAGTCTGATGGTGTCCAATTATTCCAAAACCCTCGACATGGACTGCATCAGGGTACCAATCTGAGTAGAGACAATCTCACTGGAGTTCCTGATCTCTCTCTTTAAAAAATCAAAGCTACTCTCCAAAATGCCTCAGAGCCAAGCCACCTCTGCAGACAGGTTGGAAACCTCCGTGATGTCCTCTTGTGGCTGGAGATGGACTAAGACTAATACCTATCTCTACAAATCTAAAACTCTTCCCGTCAGTCTCAAAATACATCCTTCAAGCTCCTCAAATCGTACGGACTGAGCTGTAAGTATCTGAAAGACAGTAGAGATATGAGGGATCATAGTCTGATCTGGATCAGCCTGAGATGTCATCCTCTGAGTAAAATCTGATGTGGCAAACTGCTGGGATAAGATAGAAGCAACCTACTAAAAAATCAACTGAATCTGATCGTCTGCAAGTCTGATCATTGAAGGATCTACTCTGCTCCCTGACTGTGGTACAGAAGCATCCCTCCTTACTGACTCTGAGGGACCAGCCTCGTGATCAGACATGAACTGAATATCAAGAGATGCTCTATGATCACGAGGAGGTGAAGACGGTTCCTCCTCCTCTGCTCTCTCCTCTACTCTCTTCTCAACACCCTTCGACCAACCGCCATCAGTCTTTAAAAAATCCATGCGGTGCAGTGTATAGCGGTTGATGGTGTCAGAATATAATAATCTGGTGACTGTCTCTCCCTCAAAACAGACTTCGAACCTCCTAAAGACCAAGGTGAGTGCCATATCATAAGGCATGTGAGTCTTAGACCTATTTAGGATCTCCCTCATGGTCTCAATCATCAGAGTAGGAAGGTTCAAGGGGGTCTCGGTGATCACATGATACATGATGCATATATCCCTACCACATAAGAGGTCATGCCTACCACTCCTAGGGATAAAAAGTTTGGTCACCATGTGATGCAAAAGTCTCATCTCTACTGAAAGTATCCTTGCTTCTAATTTATTTAAATTTTTAGTAAATACTCTCCCTAAAATAACACTTAGTCCCTCTTCTTTGATTAGGAGCTTCATATGAGTATAACCTTCACAAGGCAAGTGCAAGATTTATCCCAAAATAATGGATCAAGAACAATGTTAACACCTTTTACTAAAGACTTTACTGTTCTATTGTAGTAACTTAAATTTAAATAGAACTCTCTGACCAAATCAACATAAGTATTTTCCTTCAATAGATAGTAAAACTCCCATCCTTGACTTTTAATTTTTGATCCAATTGAGAATCCTTCTTTTTCAAAAAACTTAAAATCTATGTTCCTTTCGGGTTTTACTTTTCGATTGGAGAGAGGTACCTTAGTTGGACTAAGTGGAGATTGTGAAGAAGTTGGAGCAGGACCTGGAACTGAGGTTGGAGCAGGAGAGGGCTCGGTTGTCATTCTTTTTCTGCGCACTTCCTCCTCTAACCCACGAGCAGACTTTCTTCTCTACGGTAGCTTCTTTTTGGGAGCCATTTCGGATAAGAGAGACTTGCAAATAGCTTAGAAGACCTAATGAAAGGTAGAGTGAAAAGGATTTTAGAGAAAAAATAAGGATTTTGGGGAGCTAGACCATCGATTTGGAGAAAAGGGTTTGAAGCTAGGATAAGCTTGATCTGTCCAAATGAAGAAGAAAAAGAAAAGAGATTTAGTTCCTGAAAGGGCAATTTGAAGAGAAAAACTCGATGGGAAGAGGGATTTTAAAGAAATTTTACGGTTGAGAGAGTGGAGAGGGAGGAGATTTTTGTTCAGTGGGAAGAAGAAGACGAAAGGCAAAGGGTCGGCCTCTTAACTAACGGAGATTTTTCAATAAAACAGAGTGCCCGATGGATTTTAATGAAAATTACAAGTTTACCCTAGGGTCGACTCATGGCTAGAAAAATTTAAAAAAATGATGGAAAAAATTTTGAGAAAATTTAAAACTTGAGGGAAGGGTGTCTATTTAAGAGATTGATCATATGAAGGATAGTTTTGAGCTTTTAAGAAATGAGAGATGAGAATTGAGCTCAAAATTTGATTCAATGAATTTTTGGTAAAAAAAACTTGGAATCAGAAAGATACTTAAGCTGATGGATCAAGGATTCCTAGTTCTCTCCTTATTTCACAAAATCTATCTTCACTTAAGGCCTTGGTAAAGATGTCAGCCAATTATTTTTTAGTACATATATAATCAAAAATTATATTATTTTTTGGACATGTTCTCTTATGAAATGATATCTAATTTCAATATGCTTTGATCTAAAGTGCTGAATTAAATTTTTAGTTAGATTAATAGCACTAGTGTTATCACATCTTATGGGAGTTTCATTGAGTTTGATGTCAAAATCCTCAAGTTGTTGCTTAATCTACAAGATTTGAGCACAGCAACTTTCGGTTGCAATGTATTCAACCTCGACCATAGACAGTACCACCGAATTTTGCTTCTTGCTAAATCAAGAGATTAAGTTAACTCCTAAAAATTGACAAATTTCACTAGTATTTTTTCTATCTAATCTACATCCAACAAAATCAGTATCTGAATATCCTATTAAGTCGATTGATGAGTCCTTAAAATACCATATCCTAAAGTTTGTGTATCTTTTAAATATTTAAGAATTCTTTTAACTGTATTTAAATGTGATTCTTTTGAATTTGATTGAAAGTAAGCACATAGACAAACACTAAACATAATATCTGATCTACTAGCAGTTAAATACAATAAAGAATCAATCATACCTCTATAAAATTTTGAGTTTATATTTTTACCTCCTCCATCCTTGTCAAGCTTACATGATGAGTTCATGGGGGTACCAATTGCTTTGGAACCCTCCATTTCAAATCTTTTGAGTAGTTCTCTTGTGTACTTGCTTTGAGTGATGGAGATCCCTTCCTTTGTTTGTTTGATTTGGAGTCTGACGAAGAATGTAAGTTCTCCCATCATGCTCATCTTGAACTCCCCCCGCATGAGCTTAGTAAAATCTTGAAAAGAGTTTCATTAGTAGACCTAAATATAATGTCATCAACGTATATTTGTATAACTAAGATATCATCATAATTTTTTTTAATGAAAAGAGTTGTATCTATATTTTCTCTTGAAAAATCATTATTAAGCAAGAATTTACTTAACCTTTCATACCAAGCCCTAGGTGCTTGTTTTAAACTATATAATACTTTGTTTAATTTGAAAATATGATTAGAAAAAGCATGATTTTTAAAATCAGAGTTTATTCTATATATACTTCTTCAGCAATATAACCATTTAGAAAAATACTTTTGACATCCATTTGGAATAACTTAAAATTCATAAAACATACATATACAAGTAAAAGCATAATTACTTCTAATCTAGCAACAGGTGCAAAGATCTCATCAAAATCAATTCTCTCTTTTTGATTATAACCTTTTACAATCAATTTTGCTTTATTCCTAATTACATTTCCATGTTCATCCAATTTATTCCTATATATCCATATTGTGCCAATTACTGGATAATTTTTAGATCTTGATACTAAAGTCCATACATTATTTCTTTCGAATTGATTAAGTTCCTCTTGCATTGTATTTATCCAATTATAATCTTTTTAAGCTTTATCTATGATTTTAGGTTCAAAATGAGAAATCAATGCACAATGATTATATGCATCTCTAAGTGAAGAACGATTTTTACTCCATATGTAAGATCACTACTAATGATTAATTCTTTGGGATGATTATGATCATACCTTCATTCTTTGGGTAGATCATTTGTACCTTGAGGTTGTTCTTGTTGTTCTTCACCTTTATTTTCTTATTTGTTTTCATGTTCTTCTTCATTTTGGATGGTTGAGTCTTTTAGGGTGAGCTCCTTCATCCCTTCTATAAGAGGATCTGCATCATCAATACCTTCACTCTTCTTTGAAGAAAGATCATTAGTCTCATCAAAAATAATATGTATTGACTCCTCTACTACTAAAGTTCTTTTGTTGAAAACTCTAAAAGCTTTGCTAGAAGAGAAGTAATCAAGAAAAATAGCTTCATCAAATTTTATATCAATTTTTTTAATCTCTCTTTACCATTGTTCAAAACAAAACATTGGCAACCAAAAATATGAAAAAATATAATATTTGATTTTTTTCTTTCCAAAGCTCATAGGGTATTTTCTTTAGAATTGGTCTAATTAAAGCACGGTTTAAAATGTAACATACCGTATTGATTGCTTTCGCCTAAAAATATCTGGGGAGGTTGCTTTCACATAGTATGGTATGGGCTATTTTTTCAAGATTCTATTTTTTTTTCTACTATCCCATTTTGTTGAGGTGTCCTAGGTGCTGAAAAGTTATGGTCAATGCCTTTTTCATCACAAAATTTTTCAAAATCTTGATTTTCAAATTTGGTTCCATGATCACTTCGAATATTTTGAATTAAAA
Source organism: Elaeis guineensis (assembly GCF_000442705.2). Taxonomy (NCBI): domain Eukaryota; kingdom Viridiplantae; phylum Streptophyta; class Magnoliopsida; order Arecales; family Arecaceae; genus Elaeis; species Elaeis guineensis. The sequence continues at coordinate 119,329,042 of NC_025993.2, forward strand.
TTTTTTTTATTAGTAACTTTTCGATAAAATTTTGAAAACACATGAAAATTTCATCTTTATGTGTCAAAAAAAAATCCATGTAAAACGAGAGAAATCATCAATAATTACAAAGTCATATCATTTTTCACCTAAACTAGTAGTTTTAGTAGGTCCAAATAAATCATGTATAATAATTCTAATGGCCTAGAAGTTGAAATAATATTTTTAGATTTCAATGAAATTTTGTTTGTTTACCTAGTCGGCATGCATCACAAATTCTATCTTTTTTATAATTCAATTTAGGTAAATCGATAACTAATTTTTTTTTAATAAGTTTTGAAAATGAATGCATGCTAATATGTACAAGCCTACGATGCCAAAGCCAACTAGTCTCATTAATTTTGGCATTCAAGGTTACTAGGCATTGCATGTTTATCTTGAAAAGATCATTTAAATCTACCATATAAATATTACCATATCTATGCCAATAAATTTAATATCTTCATCATTGGGATTAGTTACTATACATAATAAAGATTCAAAAATAACTTAGTACTCTTTGTCACAGAATTGACTAATGCTTAATAGATTATGTTTCAAACCATCTACTAATAAAATATTTTCAATATACTTGAAGGAAGTGATACCAATGTTACCTATACTAATGATCTTTCCTTTGCTATTGTCTCCAAAGGTGACCATCCCTCCATCTTTTGCATCAAGTATGATGAACTGAGATTCATCACCGGTCATGTGTCTTGAGCACCCGCTATAACATACCATTTTTTATTTGTTTCTGGGATGCAAGACACACCTACATACAAAAATCAAGTTTTGACTTTAGGTATCCAAATTTTCTTGGGTCCTTTTTGGTTAGTCACAATGGTTCCTTTTGAAACTCATATTTTCTTCACATTAAAATTTTTAGATTTGCTAGAGAAATATGTATAGAATTTGTGTCCTACTTTACCATATTTAAAGCAAGTAATATTTGAAAATTTATTGCTTGATGAGTTCACAAAGATATTTTTCAAAAATTTTTATGTCTTTAAAGGGTTGTAGCCAAGACCGACTTTATCATAAATGGCCTTTTGATTATCAAGTATCATTTAAAGTTTATTTGAACTTAGAGTGAACTTTTCTATCATAGATTTTAACTTAGCAATTTTATTTTTCAAGTTCAATTTTCTTGTGTCAAGATCAATTTTTATTTGAAATAATCTCATTTTTTTTAGTAAAGATTGATTCTTTAATTTCAATTCTTTGTTCTTTATCCCTAACTTCTTTAGATCATCAATTAGATCATAAAATACTTCTTGAAGTTTTTCAAAAGTAAAATCATTAGGAGTTTCAGCATTTACCTCATTTTCATATGTCATAAGGCACAAGTTGGCTTGTTCATGTGAATCTTCTTCTTCGGAGCTTGACTCATCACTATCACTCCATGTAACCACCATAGCCTTTTTCTTATACTTCTTGGGGTCCTTCTTAAGTTGTAGACATTCGGACCTAAAGTACCCCGACTTCTTACATTCATAACAAATAAGAGGCTGCTCCTTATCCTTCTCCTTGCTATGCTTTCCTTTTGTAAGTGGCTCTTCATCCCTTATTTTCTTTTCTTTAAAAATCTTTTAAACTTTCTAGTAATGAGGGCTATTTCTTCATCTTGCTCTTCATTTTCTATTCCATCGGATTCCTCTTCGAGTCGAGCAGTGGATTTGAGAGCGATTGTCCTCTTCTTCTTGACATCTTCTTTTTGATGTTGTTTCATGCTTAGCTCGTGTGTCATTAGCGATCTTAGAAGCTCCTCCAAGGATAAAACATTCAGATCTTTGGCTTCTTGGATTGCGATCACTTTGGCCTCCCAAGTCTTTGGTAAAGACCTAAGAATCTTTCTCACAAGATCGCTATTAGAATAAGACTTATCAAGATTTTTTAGATCATTAATAATATCCGTAAAATGAGTAAATATTTTAGTTATTGATTCATCATGCTCTATTTTAAAGAGTTCATATTTGTGGACAAGCATGTTAATTTTTGATTCCTTAACTTGATTAGTGCCTTCATGTGTTACTTCTAATCTATCCCATATTTTTTTAGCCAACATGCATGTTGAAATATGATTAAATTTATTAGCATCTAAAGTACAATATAAAATATTCATGGCTTTAGTATTGAGTTGAGCCATTTTCTTGTCAATCTCATCCCATTCTCTTTCGGATTTAGTTGATTCTACACCATCAATTATCTTAGTGGGTGTGTGTGATCCATTAACTATGATCTCCACATATCATAGTCAAGTGCTTGAATAAAAATTTTCATCCGAGCTTTTCAATAGGTGCAGTTTGACCCATTGAAAAGTGGAGGTTGGTTTGTGGACTGTCCCTCGGCTAGTGAAGCACCAACTTGAGTTATCATAGATCTTTAACTCTTTGATGGTTAAATCAAAGTAGGACTAAAGCATCAAGCTCTGATACCACTTGTTGCCCAGCTATGCAACCCAAGAGGAGGAGTGAATTAGGTTTTTAAAATTTTAAAGTTAATTTAGAACCATAAGAATTAAGTAATAATAAGCAAGTTATATGTAGTAAGTGATTTAAGCAAAGTGTAGAAATGAGATGCAAGAATGCAAAAAATAAAGAAATTTAGATAGAAAGCAAGTAAGCACATCATAAATAATCAAGGTTTATAGTGGTTCGGTGCCAACCTTGCACCTACATCCACTCTCCAAGCTCCTACTTGAGAATTTAAATCTACTAAAACGTATTCAACAAGAATACAACGTCGGTACCTCCGATTCTAGCTATCCCAAGCTAGAACACTTATTTTTCGAGTACAAGCCAACTCAATACAATCTGATTCAAGGTTCGGATCAACCTATCCAAGTTTTGAAATCTTTTCAAAATTAAAACAAGACAGAAACAGAGTATAAGAGTTAATGAAAAAGAAATACGAGTTTAACTCTTTTAATGAGCAAATAAAACTTTAAGTACACTTTACACAATAAGGAAGAAGCTTTTCTAATTTTTCTCAAGATTGTTGAAGACTTGAATGAGCTCTTGAGGGGTTGGTGAACTTGAAATGAAAGCTTCTTTTGCTTGAAGAAGGCTTTTTACTTAGAGCTGAAATGAATGCTTGAATCTCTTCTGTTTTTTCTCCTTTAAGTGTCTTTATATCTTCAATAGATGCTGGAGAGAAATCTAGACAGATTTAGAGCCGTTGGAGAGCTTTAAATGAGCATTAAATACGATCAAAATGAGCTAAAAAACTAGCCGTTACAGAGATTTTTCGTCACAGAGGTCGACTCATAGGGTCGTCCCCTGCACAGGAGTCGACCTCTGTGGCGCAAAACAGAAAGTGACTGTTCTGTATTTTTGACTTGCTCAGACAACAGAAGTCGATCCTGGGGTCGATCCTAGGATCATCCCCTTTGGGTGTGCCAGTCAAAAATAGCGTGTCCATTCAGTCCCTTTTGACAGGGCTAGGGGTCGACCCTAGGGTCATCTCCTTTGGGTGTGCCAGCCAAAAATAGCATGTCGTTCAGCCCCTTTTGACAGGAATTGACCTAGGGGTCGATCTTTTTCTTTAAACTTGATTTTTTTCTCAAAATATATATCCAAAAAATATGAAATTACCTCCAATTGATCACAAATCTTCTGTTCTTGCTCTTGAGACTTTCGAATCAGAACTTAATAAAATTATGATTTTACTCCTGAAATATAATAAATTTTTTTTCAAACCAAAATTATTAGTAACCCACTCAAATATTTTGTAATCATCAAAATCAATTCATGGAGCAACATCATGATATTGTTGGAAGTCTTATTTATTTGACTATTATAAGGCTAGATATTGCATTCTCAGTTAGTCTTGTTAGTCATTTTATGCAAGCTCCAAGGAAGTCACATCTTGATTCAGTAAAAAGAATCTTAAAATATATAAATTCTACTCTTTATTTAAGCTTACTATTTCAGAAGAATTTCTAGCTTATTTTACATAGGTATATAGATGTTGTTCAGTAGAACAACCCAAGAGGGGGGGTGAATTGGGTTGTGAAAACTTTTTCAAATTTAAGATGATGTATACTGTGTAGAAAGTTAAGTAAACAGGATATGCAATTATTAAATGAGCTGAAACTAGTTACAAAAAGAAAAAAAATCACAACCATATAAACACAGCAAATTTATAATGGTCCGATGCATCTCAAGCACCTACATCCACTCTCCAAAAAATCTCTTAAAAATTTTACTATAATCAACCTGATTACAGCGTGTTTGTTTTCACTGAGCTCACAAACAAATCTATTTGATTTTAGCTCAGGTCAACCAATCAAAATCTTTACAAACTTTATCCCAAAGCCCTCCAAACTAACCCTAGTTTGGTACAAGATTAGCCCTTCAAGTTTCAGCCTCAGCTGAGACTGTTACAACAAATTAGAAATGAAAGCAGAACAACAAAAGAAATCCTTGTGGAAGATCAAATTGTTGTTTTTGAAGCTCGATGGTTGGAGACTTGAATGCTAGCAATGAAAGCTCTTTATCCTCTCTTTAATGCTCTGAAAGAATCAAGAGTTAATTGGTGGCGAGTTGGTGAACACTCTTGATTGTAGTAAATGTAGATTTTTTTTTTCTTTTTGGATGATCAGTTCTCCTTCTCTCTTTCCTTAGCTTTCTTTTTATCTCTTGATGATTCCCTCCAATCTCTAAGTGATTTGGACTTGAAACGAGCTGTTTGTGATCATTGGAGGTGGAAAATAACTGTTGGAAGCTTTTTCTGATCGAAAAATTACATCTGAAAAACTATCCATTGGGACTGTCAGACACCATCAAGTCGACTTGGATTGACCTCGAATTGACTCGAACAGTATTTTTCATCAATCCAGCCTTCTATTCGACTGAGAGAGCTGGCTTGGATCACTTTTTGAGCTAGCTCGATAGCTTCCTCCAAAAAATCTGTGTTCTATATTTCTGAGAGAGCCGACTTAGATCTATCCTCGAGCTGGCTCGGCTTACATTTTTCAAAACTAATCTTTTTGCCGACCTAACAGAGCTGGCTTAGATGTTGCTTCGAGCCGGTTTGATCGTCAGAATTCAAAAATAACCTTTCTGTCACTCTGAGAGAGCCAATTTGGATCTATCTCGAGCTGGCTCGACTACATGCCAAGCCAAATTGTTGAAGGCATACCATGCCAGAGCTGGCTCGATTTCTGACAGAGTCGGTTTGACTCTCTTAAACTGATTTTTCTTATTCTGATTTTTTTCCAAATACTTTCTCTTGACTCAAATGATTCTTAAGTGAATTCAGAATCTTTCAATTGCATCATTTCTCTACAAAAAAAATATTCTTTGCCATCTTTGAAAAATATTAGTATCAAAATATGCTCTAATATCTTGTGATCATCAAAATCATTCTTGGGGGCAACAATCTTCTCCTTTGATAATGACAAAATATTAAGCATATAGTATATATGTATAGTATATAGCATAAATTTAATGGCTTTTTACAGTTTAGTATATACCATATGCACAAATAAATTTAGATTTGAGAAAGTTGTGTCTTTACAAAATTTATATGTGTAAAATTTTTATTTACCATTGAAATTTAAGCCATTTACCATTGAAATTTAAGCTCCTCCTCAATAAATACATCTTATGATATGATTTTCAAGATAAAAATTTTTAATGCTCCACCTTAATATGCTCAATTTTATTTTTCTCTCCCTTTTTGTCAATATCAAAAAGCTTATGTGAAAGTCATCAAAAACAATAAGATGTAAGCATGCCAAGTGTATCATAAGTCTTTTGATAGCTTTTCTTCTTCAAGTTGATTTCTAGGCTAGACTTGCTTCTTTAATTTGATGTAATTCTAATTAAAATTTCTAACATAAGGATAATTTAAGGTAACTATTCTTCTTCTTCATCTGGCACTTCTTCAATTATAGGCTCAGAAGGATAAGATGATGAAGAGGAAGAAGCAGAAGTCTTGCTCTGGGTGCAAGCAAAAGGCCCGGGGTGAAGAGGGAGGAAATCAGTGTCCAGCCTAATCGTGGCATTGAAGAGGGGTCTAATAGAGGATGTAGGGATAGGGAAAAGTCTAGTCTAAGTGGAAGAGGATGTCCGAGTCCATAACTAACCCAACTGCACCTCAAATCCCTAAAACCCTATGATAAAAAGCTCTGTACTGCCATGCTATGATATCATAATCTCCTCTGCCCTTCTAAGAACTTTGGTAACCTCAGTTTTTGCTTGACCGACCTCCTCAGCTGTCTCATACTATATTTTCTTTAATATATCAATATTTTGAGACAAGATACTCATCTACTATATGAGAGAATCAAATTGTCCCTCCGAAGAGACTTTCATCTCCTCAAGACTCTAAAAGATGGACTGTCGAAGATCTGAGGGATCAGTCCTCTGATCCATGATAGGTTGGTGATCCACCACTCTCTCTAAGCTCTCAAGTCTCAAAGTGATCCTCAGCAGCTCACCACATAGCTACTCAAACTGAGCCTGAGTCTGCTCCAAAAGTGTGCTGTGACTCTATAAAATCTAAGACTTGAAGTCAGCTAGCATTCTGCCCATGCGATCCATCATCTAATCCATAACCCCTTTAGCAGAAAAAGTGTGAGACATCGTGGGCGTGTGAGGGGAGGCAAGATGATGCTCACCAACTACAGATGCAGGAGTCGGAGCAAGAAGAGGGGATAAAAGAGGAGCAGCTGGAGCAGGTGATGATGGTCCAGCATCGGGTGCAAGGGATGGTGGTCTAGCATAATCTGAGGGAGAAGACCACTCAATAGAATCAAAATCCTCAGGCTGTTCTCTTTCAACTTCAGGCTGATCACCTTCAACTTCTCTAATCCACTCATCTCCCTTTTTGTGGAACATACGATGGAGAGTGGCATGTTGTAGTAGTCAGAATGTTTGAGCAATTTGTAGTCTTCTCCATCCAACTCAATCCCTGCTTCTCTAAATATTAGTGTGAAGACCATTCCATAAGGGAGACATGCCCGACTCTTAGACTTCCCTACTGCATTTTTCATCTGCTTGATAATGAAAAAAGATAGGTTTATAGCAGTGCCCTCTACCATGTGATACATCATGCCCAAATCCCTCAAAGAAATTCAGTCGAATCTTCCTATCCATGGGAAGAAAATTTACCTGATCATGCTGTGGAGAAGCTTGAGTTCCATGGGCAAGAGGTTGGTGTTTTGAATGTCATACTTCTTTGGAAGATTCCTGCCTAGGAGCCTCTCCATTCCATCAAAATCATTCGGCAATTCAACTGATTGGAGTCCAGAGGAAAGCATTTGCAGAAGGTGCCTTAATCTTCGTTGATCCAAAATAATCTCAGCACCCTTCACTACTGATCCAATAGACTCGGTATCCATCCTCAGATTTTTGAAAAACCCTCGAACAAGGTGGGGATAGTTTGGTACCTCTAGTGAACATATTATCTCCCAACCCTGCTATCAAATCCACATCCCAGAACCCTTGCTCGTTCAAAAATTCAAAATTTATTTTCCTTCCAGTTGTAACAATTCTGGATGCCATAGAAACCCAAGTCAGACCAGAGGTCGAGGAGGAGGGGCTGATCGAGCTGAGCCTCTGCGTGACTTCTTCTTAGAATAGATCTTGCTCGGTGCCGCTATCCGGTGCTTCTTGCCTTGGCTGCACGAGATTTGGGAGCCATGACTCAGAGATCCCAAGCATTAGAGTGTCGAATGAGGAGGAAAGATGGGATTTTTGGAGGGATTAGGGTCAGAATCGAGAAAAACTCAGAGTGGGCAAGCTCAGATGAAGAAGGAATAGAATTTTCGGAAAGGCCGACAGTTTTAAAAACTAGGTTCCGACATGTCGAGCTAGCTCAAATCTCTTTTGAAGTCAGCTCGACAGTCGAGTCAGCTCGGCTGCATAGTTAAGCCAGCTCGACCCATAATTTTAAAAAATTTATAAAAATTTAAAATTAATTTAATAAATTTCTCAAAAAATAAAGATCGAGCTAACTATTACAAGAGCAATAAACATACTGAAGTGAATTTTCATTGAAAATGATCACAAATTCCTAATTCACCCCTAATCACATTAAATCTATCTTCATTTAATAGTTTTATGAAGATATCAACTAATTGATTTTCAATTGATACAAATTCAAGTATAATATCATTATTTTGAATATGATCTCTGATAAAATGATGTCTAATTTTAATATGTCTAGTTCTTGAATATTGAATAGAGTTCTTTGTTAGATTTATAGTACTAATATTATCATATTTTAAAAAAATTATTTTACTCAATGTCATAATCCTTGAGTTGTTGCTTAATCATAGAAATTAAGCAGGTAACTTCTGACTGCAACATCTTCGATCTTAGTCGTGGATAATGCTACCGAATTTTACTTCTTACTAAATTATAAGATTAAGTTTAAACCTAGTAATTGACATGTTTCACTAGTGCTTTTTCTATCAATTTCACATCCCCCGTAATTAGCATCTGAAAATCCAATTAGGTCAATTGAAATTGAAGTTTGTTTAGAGTACCATAAGCCTAAGTTTTGAGTCCCCACTAAGTATTTTAAAATTTTTTTGACAGCTAGCATATAAGATTCTTTAGGGTTAGATTGAAATCTAGCATATAAACAAGCACTAAAAAATATATTAGGCCTACTTGCAGTCAAGTAAAGTAGAGAACCAATCATACCTCTGTAGAGCTTTTCATTCACACTCTTACCACTTTTATCTTTGTTAAGTCTGTATGTGGGACTCATTGGTATGCTGATTTTTTTTGCATTCTCCATACCAAACTTCTTAAGAATTTTTCTAACATACTTGGTTTGGTTGATAAGATTCCTTCTTTTATTTGTTTATTTGAAGTCCAAAGAAGAAGATCAGCTCCCCTATCATACTCATCTCAAATTCATCCTGCATTAACTCAGTAAATTCTTGACAAAGATCCTCATTAGTAGCTCCAAAAATGATGTCATCCACATAAGCTTAAACTACAAGAAGATTATTATCTTTTTTTTTTCAAAAATAATGTTGTGTCTATACCACCTCTGCTGAATTTATTTTCTGACAAAAATTTACTAAGTCTTTCATATCATGCCTTAGGTGCTTGTTTTAATTCATATAAAGCTTTATTCAATTTGAAAACATGATTTGAGAATAAATGATCTTCAAATCCAGAGAGTTGTCATACAAAAATTCTTCAGTGATATAACCATTCAAGAAGGTAACTTTCATATTTATTTGAAATAATTTAAAGTTCATGTAGCAAGCAAAAGCAAGTAACAATCTAATAGCTTCTAATCTTGCTATAGGAGCATATGTTTTATCATAGTCAATCCTTCTTCTTGATTATATCTCTTGGCTACTAACCTAGCTTTATTCCTAACTACATTATCATTTTCATCCAATTTATTTCTAAAAATCTATTTGGTTCCAATAATGGAATGGTCAATAGGTCTACTAATTAGTTTTCATAGATTGTCTCTCAAATTGATTCAGCTCCTCTTGCATAACAAGCATCCAATTTAAGTCATTTTCTGCCTCTTCTATGTATTTGGATTCAATTTGAGAGACAAATGTAAAATAATTAAAAGTATCTTTAAAAGAGCATCTAGTTCTTATCCCTTGTGAAGGATCATCTATGATTAAATCTCTTGGATGATTGTGAGCAAACCTCCGCTCTTTGGGTAGATCATTATGCCTTGGAATTACTTCTTGTTCAGCTTTCTTTTCTTGCTCAGCATTTTTTATTTCTTTATCTTCATCTTGGGTGGATCTTTCTTTCAAATTGAACTTTTTCATTTCATCCTCTAGAATTCTTGCATCATCTTCAAGCATATCTTTCTTTCTCAAAGATAAGTCATTAGTTTCATAAAATTGACATGAATAGTTTCTTCAACAATCAAAGTGCATTTATCGAAGACTTTATATGCTTTGCTAGATGTGGAGTATCTAAGAAAGATATCCTCATCCATCTTAGCATTAAATTTACTTAAATTTTTTTTCATTATTATAAATGAAATATTTACAATCAAAATACGAAAGTAGTTAATATTAGATCTTTTTTCTTTCCAAAGCTCATAGGAGATTTTCTTTAAAATAGGATAATTAAAACTCTATTAAGGATGTCACATGTTGTGTTAACAGCTTCAGCCAAAAATATCTGAAAAGATTTTTTTCACACAACATGGTACGAGACATATCTACTTGAGTTCTATTCTTTTTTTTAACTACACCATTTTGTTGCGGAGTTCTGGATGTCGAAAAGTTATGTTGAATTTTATTTTTATTGTAAAAATTTTAAAAAGTTTGTTTTCAAATTCCGTACCATAGTCACTATGAATATAAACTATAGTTGAATTCTTTTCATTCTAAACTTTTTTTAAAACTTTGAAAAGGTAGAAAAAATTTATCATTGTGTGTCAAAAATAAAACCCATATAAATCTTAAAAAGTCATCTACAATCACAAGTCCATATTTCTTACTACCTAGGTTTATGGTCCTAGCTGGTCCAAATAAGTTCATATGAGTTAATTCAAGTGGCCTAGTAGTTGAAACTATATTTTTAGATTTGAAACTCTCCCTAATTTATTTATCTAATTAGCATGCATCACAAATATGATCATATTCGAAATTCAATTTGGATAAATCTTTAACTAAATCATTAGTAGTCAATTTTGAAAGAGTATTTATGTTAGTATGGCCTAGCCTTCTATGCATAGCCAACTAGTTTTTTTTATCTTAGTGTCTTTAATAATAAGACATTAGCCACTCTTCGTTGCTATCTTATCGAGATCAACCAAGTAGATATTACCACATCTATGTCTAATGAATTTGATACTAGCATCAAAGGAACTAGTAACTATGCATGAAGTTACTTTAAAAATTACTTCAAAATCTTTATCACACAATTGACTTATACTAAGCAGATTATATTTTAAATTATCAACTAACAATATATTATCAATATAGGTAAAAAGAGTAATTTGAATTTTACCAATACCAATGATTATTTCTTTGCCCTTGTTGCCAAAGGTGACTACTCTCCATTCCTTTCTCTCAAGGATGAAGAATTGCTCCTTATCATCGGTCATATGCCTTGAACAGCCACTGTCTAAGTGCCATTTACATTTTGATCTATTGGCTGCAAGGTATTCCTGCATAAAATCAAGTAACTTTCTTAGATACTCAATTTTTTTAGATCCTTTAGTATTAGTAGCTATGGTTTTTTTTGGAATTCAAATTTTTTTAATTATTTTTTCATTGATTTTTTTTTAATTGCACGTAAATGTCTTGTGTCCAATTTTTTCACAACTAAAGCATGTTATGTGAGAGGTGCTATAGGTGGATGATGATGCAGAAAAGAAGTTTTTAAGATATTTTTGTTAATTGTTAGGTTTATATCCTAAGCCAGTCTTATCATAAATTCTTTTTTGACTATTTAACATCATTTATAATTTTTCTGAGTTGCAAGTAAATTTTTCTACCAAAGATTTTAATCTATCAACTTCTTTCTTTAAGGTTTCATTTTTTTCTTTAATTTTTTATTATTTTGAATGTTTTTTTTTCATTTTATCATTCTTAACTTTCAGATTTTTATTTTTTAGGCTTATCTTCTTAAAATCTTTCATTAAGTCATAAAAGACATCCTGAAGCTCATCAAATATAAATTTCAAAGAAGATTCAGATACTACCTCATCATCTAATGCCATAAGGCAAAAGTTTGCTTCATTTTAAGTCTCCTCTTCAGAGCAAGACTTATCACTGTCGCTCCATGCTGCTAACATGACTTTCTTCTTAATTCTTTTAAAAGACTTCTTCAAGGTAGGACAGTTAGCCTTGAAGTGTTCCGACTTTTTGCATTCATAACACAAAGGTGGTTTTTTTCTTTCTCTTTCTCTTTGCTCGACTCATCCTTGATCAAGTTTCTCTTCTTGAACCCATGTCTTCTTCTTTTCATAAACTTCTTGAGTTTTTTTGATTACTAGGGCTATGTCCTCATCGTTATCATCTTCGGTGGATTGACTTTCATCTTATTCAACAGTTGTAGACTTCAAGGCAATTGTCTTCTTTTTCTACTCTCCTTTTCAGCATGCTGCTCCATTACTAACTCGTGTATCATTAATGATCCAATCAGCTCCTTGAAAGGTAATTTGTTTAGGTCTTTGACCTCCTGAATTGCAGTCACTTTGGCTTCCCAAGACCTAGGTAAAGATCTGAGAATCTTTCTTACCAACTCACTGTCAGAATATACTTTATCAAGATTTTTCAGCCCATTAATAATAACTATAAACCTAGTGAATATACTAGTAATAAATTTAGATGGATCTATTTTAAATAATTCATACTGATGCACAAGCATGTTGATCTTTGATTTCTTTACCTAATTTGTCCCTTCATATGTGACTTCAAGTCTGTCCCAAATTTTTTTTGCAGAATTGTATATGAAAATTCAGTTGAACTCATTAGCATCAAGGGCACAATAGAGTACATTCATTGCCTTTGTATTTAGTTGAGCAAGCTTTTTGTCTTGCTCATCCCAATCCTTTTTGGGCTTGGATTTTTCAGTGCCATCTATAAGACTATAGGTGTGCAAGGTCCATTGATTATGACACTCCATATGTCATAATCAAGGATATATATGAATATGTGCATACGTGCTTTCCAATATGTGTAATTAGATCTATTGAAGAGCGGTGGTCTATTTGTGGATTGCCCTTCGACAAGCGAATCTCTCACTCGAGTTATCATGATCTTTTTTTCTTGGTCGTGAGATCAATAATTAGCAAAGAATTAAAGGACTGATATCAATTATTGCCCAGCAGGACAACCCAAGAAAGCGGGTGATTAGGTTATTAAATTTTTTCAAATTTAAGATGATGTATGTTGTACAGAAAGTCAAGTAAACATGATATGCAATGATTAAATGAGCTAAAACTAGATGCAAAAAAGAAAAGAGATTACAACCACATAAATATAGTAAATTTATAGTGGTTCGGTGCACCTCAAGCACCTACATCCACTCCCTAAGAGATCTCTTAAAAATTTTTACTATAATTAACCTAATTACAGTGTATTTATTTTCGCTAAGCTCACAAACAAATTCGATTGATTTTAGCTCAGATCAATCAATTAAAATCTTTACAAACCTTATCCCAAGGCTCCCTAAACTAACCCTAGTTTGGTATAAGATTAATCCTTCAAGTTTCAACCCTAGTTGAAACTATTACAGCAAATTAGAAATGAAAGCAGAACAACAAAAGAAATCCTTATGGAAGGTCGGATTGTTGTCGTTGAAGCTTGATGGTTGGAGACTTAAATACTAGCAAATGAAAGCTCTTTGCCCTTTCTTTAATGCTTTGAAAGAATTAAGAGTTAATTGATGGAGAGTTGGTGAACACTCTTGATTGTAGTGAATGTAGATTTTTTTTCTTTTTGGATGATCAGTTCTCCTTCTCAATTTTCTGGACTTTCCTTTGATCTCTTGATGATTTTCTCCAACCTCTAAATGATTTGGACTTGAAACCAACTATTTGTGACTGTTGGAGGTAGAAAATAGCTGTTGAAAAATTTTTTTGATCAAAAAATGCATCGATAAAACTATCTGTTGAGGCTGTCAGATACCATCGAGTCAGCTCGAATTAACCTCGAGTCGGCTTGAATAATATTTTTCACCAATCCAGCCTTCTGTTCGATTGAGAGAACTAGCTCGGATTACTCTTCGAGCTGGCTAGATAGCTTCCTCCAAAAAATTTATATTTTGTATTTCTGAGAGGGTCAGCTCAATCTGTCCTCGAGCTAGCTCGGCTTATATTTTTCAAAACTAATCTTTCTATCGATCTGACAGAGCTGGCTCGGATGTTGCTTCAAGCTAGCTCCATTGTCTGAATCCAAAAATAGCCTTTCTGTCACCCTAAGAGAGCCAGCTCTGATCCACCTTAAGCCGGCTTGGCTGCATGCCAAATCAAATTATTGAAGATGTACCATGTCAGAGCTGGCTCGATTTTTGATAGAGTTAGCTCGACTCCCTTAAACTAATTTTTTTTATTTTGATTTCCTTCCAAATACTTTCTCTTAACTCAAATGATCCTTAATTGAATTCGGAGTCTTTCAATTGTATCTTTTCTCTACAAAAAAATATTCTTTGCCATCTTTGAAAAATATTAGTATCAAAATATGCTCTAATATTTTATGATCATCAAAATCATTCTTGGGAGCAACAATAGATGCAAAATTTGGTAGTGATTTGGATGATCGAAGATCTACTTTCGAGTATGTTTTCTTTTATATTTTAGCTTGTATTCCTTGATGTAGCAAGAAGTAAGATTCAATTTCTTTATCTACTACTAAAACAGAATATAAAGCATCTATTTTTGTTGCTCAAGAATACATTTGCTAATGACGATGGGTCAAGCACATTTATTCTTATATATATAAACCTATTCTTATCCAAGGTGACACCAAAGTACAGTTAAGGTAGCTACAAATCTGACTTATAATGTAAAAACTAAGCACATTGAGGTTGAACATCATTTTATCCATGAAAAGATGCTTGAAGGTATCACTAAGGTCATAGAAGTGAGAAGCAAAGAGAATATTGCCGATATATTCACCAAGACTCTCTCCAAAGAATTATTTGAGCATTTTTAGGCCAAGTTAGGACTCATCTCCAAAAATATGCTTTAAGATGGAGTGTTAAATTGATTTCTAAAGTATATTATTTGAAAAAAAAATATAGTTTGCTATTTAATATTTAGATAGAAGTCAAAAAATCAAGTATATAATAAAGAGTCATTAGTATAAGAGTCATGTAGAAGTCTAACGGTCATCTTTTGGTGTTCGAAGAGTTACATTAAATAGTTAAGAGTTCTAAAAGTCACTTTTATATATTTTAAGGCTGGATTTTTAGGTTTTCTTATGTAATTATAAATATAGGGATAAGAGGTCAATGCAAAACAGAGTACTTAGAGAGAGTTATTGTAGAGAGCTTTACTTATAATCTTTTTATATAATAGAAGCCTTTTTCTTATCCGCAATTTTGTTCTTCTTCTATTTTTAGTATGATCTTGGGCTAGTGTGGACTCTGTGGTCCACTATTTTGAAAAGGGACCGCATGAAATCCACTTTTCTAACACCCTTCCATTCTCTCTCTCTCTCTCTCTCTATTATCTTTTTAGAGACTGGTCGGTTATATAAAAAGTTTCATATGCTATTTAGCAAGTGAGAATTGATAAGATACATGAGGATTGGTGAAATATGTAGGAGTTAGTTGAGTAATAAATTCCATATCAATGTCAATTTGGAACCTAGAACCTTCTTTAAAGACTAATAGTATACCTATTAATGGAAACTTACATATTTCTTCTATATATTGAAATGATCCCTACAATATATGCATTATGTCAACATCAACACTTTCTCTTTCTCTCTCCTCTCTCTCTTTGCTCATTTTCTATCTCTCTTCTATCCATCTTTAAGTTTTATTTCATACTTTATCGAGAATTTTTGCTTGCAACATAGGGCTGACAAAATATGATCCGACCTGCCAACCCGCTCCGTATTCGACCCGCCATAAACAGATTTGGGTTTAGGCTAAATGGATTCGGATCATAAACGGATCGATCCATTTAACCTGTTTAATAAGTGGGTCGGATATGAGTTTTAGATATCTGATCCGTTTAACCCGTTTAATCCGTTTAATATTTAGGATGAATTGAATCAATAACCCATTTAACCTGTTTAACCTGTTTAACCTATTTCTGACCTATTTAATCCGATCTGTTTAATCTGTTTAATCCATTTAAGATCTGTTTAACCTATTTAAAATCTGTTTAACCTATTTTTGATCCATTAACTGGACCTATTTAACCTGTTTAACCCGTTTAACCTAATTTGATCTATTTAATAAATAGGTTAAACAGGTCGGATCAGGTTACTTGTTTAATAAATAGGTCGGATTCAGGTTTGAATTTTTGATCTGTTTAATAAACAGATCGGGTTTAGGTTGACTATTTTCTGATCCGACCCGTTTATGATCGATCCGACCTGTTTGCCACCTCTATGGCAACTTAAAGCCACCTCTCTTTTTATTATTTTCCTCTCTATCCAGCTGCTATATTGCTACTGCCAGAATCCTTGTCTTCAACTTAGGACCACCACTTTTCTCTCCTCTCACTTGCCTCTTTGATCTTTGAATTAGCTTGTTTAAAAGAACTTAGCTATGATTTTTTTTTGGATACCAAGCTATGAATTTTTCAATTATCGATTTTCTCTTTCCATCTCTCTCCCTCTCTTCCTATATTTTTGTATTATTTTTTTTTATTACTATTATGTATGACCTTATTAAGAAATATTTGTACTTCTTTCTTCTCTTCAAATCAACTCACAAACAATATCAATTAGATCGTTGTCTACAAGAAGATGGTACTTACCATTGCTATATCTTTCTCTCAACCACTTGGTTCTCTATTCTCTTTGGTGCAAATCACCTTTATTGCTGCTAGTAAATCAAATTGAAGAGAAGATAGGAGAAGGAAGAGGTGCAAAAGAAAAGAGAGAGAGAGAGTTGCTGGCTTCATCATAATGTTTCTTATAATGGAAAATCTGATCAAAATGGCAAGAGACAATGAACAGGAATAAATCAAAAGCAAACTTTCTTTCTGATGGCGATAGATACAGCATGAATATCAAATCAAAGTAAAGTAAGAGAAGAGAGAGACAAGAATAGAATGAGTACTGAAATATGTTTATATATAGACATCATGAGACATTGCAATTGCCATAAAGTCCAAATGAATGGTTGGATGTATGGATCAATACCCTTGTATATTGCACTAACTTTGGAATTACATCATGAAATTGTGCAAAATACTTAATGTTCTACAACCTCTCGCAACCACAACTGATCCTGAAAGTGGGTGTGATATATTTCTTTTGTATGGCTTATTCGTTGCTATAAAAAATAATAATTAATAAGATATCATAAAATATAATTGGATGTCACATACTTGTATGATATTTTATACCAGTAATATTACTTTTCGATAATTATTTATAAGATGTAAAAGGATATTATATCATTATTAAATGTTCTATTATTTTTTATAACATTTTGTTGATTGTTATAATGTCATGTTATTATTTATAACATCTTGGCTAAGCATAAATAAAATAGAGTAAAAGATAGCATCTTGAAGGAAAAAATATTTTCGTTAGAAAAAAAATAAAAAAAAATTAAGCTATATTAAATCCCTATGATGTTGGAAACCGATGCAGCCCCTCTATTAATTATGCTACGTGGCTCAATCCAATGAAATGGTGCACTCTATCTTAGTTTTTCTCCACCGAAGATAATGGACAAAGAATCTCTCTCTCTCCCTCCCCTCCCTCTCCCTCTTTCTTTTTTATAGGACTGGGCAAATAACCGAAACTCGGAGAAAACCATCCAATCCGATTCGATAAACATCGGTTTCAGTCGGTTGAAAGACTTGAATTGGATTGAATTGGATTTTGATTCATAAAAAATACGATTAATTATGGTCGGTTTAGTTTCTATATTTTTAATCCATATGAAACTGAACACATCCGGTCGATATAGTATTTTCAATACTTAAGCTGTTTGGAGAATTGAAACTTGACAATTATGATATGTTATATACTGATTTATGGATGTTATAAAATTATTATATCCTAGTTTCTATATAAATTGAATGGTGTATTGGTTTATGATGTTTAAAATTAATATTGGATCAATATTGAAGTCCAAACCGACACGACCCATCCGAACTACTGCAAATCATTAACTTCGGTTTCAAATAATTTATATATGATAAACGGCCACAGCAAATTAAATTTTTTTAATCAATTAGATCAATCAGATCAAATTTTTTTTTCAATTCGATCCAATTCAATTGTGTTCAGCCCTACTTTCTTATCACCCCAACTATCTTAACCTGCATTATAGTATAGTATGGAGGCAATTGGCAGAACATGGTGCCAAACTTAGACATGGAACTCGCCGTTACGGCACCAGCTCCCACTAAGTCATAAACTACTGTTACAAGTGCGATTCGTTTTGGGTCGCCGGGTTGCCGCCTCATAGCTTCAAACCGCTCCAGACGTCGAACGGAAAAGCCAGACGGCGCCATGATGTACGGCGCCGAGCCGGCGGACTCGGAGCGGACCGCATTTCGGCGGGCCGAGAAGCGATACAAACTCTACAAGACTCCCAACCCCAAGTCCAGGTCCCTCCCCCTTCCCCTCCGAAACCCTAATCCCTCTGTCCCCAGGGTTCCCAATTCCTAATCTGATTCCAATTCGGTGCATTTGATTGCAGGAAGAAGCTGACGCACAGCCCCACCGATCTATCGGACGTCGTCGATTTCCAGTCTATCCTCGAATCCTTCGAGCGGAGTGGAGATACCCCCCCAGGGGTTTATAGATTCCAATGCCCTGGTTTCAATCGCCCCGTCTTCTGCTTTGCTGATCGACCCGGTATCGATTAGAGTTCCATCTCGATTTGAGATGTTGTTTCGTTTCTTTTGTTTACCTGATTTTATGGTAGATAACTGGCTACCTCTGTTTTCTCATAGAATTTATCATGCATATATTTCTAATTATGATTGGAAACGTTGGCATTTTTCATAGTTGATTTAGATTTCTGTTCTGGTTTATCTAGTGAATTGGTAAAGCTAGTATTTGTGTTGTTTACTGGATCAAGAGGAGGTGAATGCAGTGACTAAATTCGATTGAATACTTGAGCATATTGATTTGTTCATAGCGCTTGCTCCGTGAAGTGCATGTTAGGAGGCCAAGTTAAAGGAAAAAAGTTGAATCCAGTGATAATATTACTAATGCTGGTCTCCTCACTTTTTCTATAGCGTTGTAGCAAAATTTTAAACAATGCTTATCGCATGTGCATGCACTTTTACCTGTTATTTCTCAAACCAATTTTCTTGATCTGTTATGACGTAATGGGCCTTGAGTTTTCATTGTTATTTCGATCATTGTTTATGATTTGTTTGTCCATGGGATCCAAACATTGCTAACCTTGGCTTTAGTAAATTGCCACTATGTCTAAAACAATGTTACCATTTTCTGGTGCTACAATTACTGCCTAGGTTCCTGAATCATCTTATGAGCTTAAAAACTGCAGTATAAAAGCAATGGGAGCAGATATCTTTTGGGAAAAAGTGGAGCTGTCAACCTGTTATATTGAAAACACTATGTTTCTGTGTAAGTTGACTGGAACATAAAATTAGCTTACCTACAAACCCAAGTTACAACAAAAAAAAGGTGGGAGCTTACCAGATGCAGTTTAATTGGAAAATTAAGGTGGTAAAAATGGGAAGGGTAACACAAAACCACTTAATGTCCAATACCAAGTTGCACAGAAGAAAAATTCATAGCCCATCTTGAAGGAGAAAAAGGAAGTTTTTTAAGGAAAATGATTTCCTGACCAATGAAGAAGAAAACAGCATCTGAATATTTAAATAGGAACAAAGATGGAGTAATTCTTTCCTTAAACTCTAGCTTTGTCAGTAGAGTGTGTATCATCCAACCAAATGGAAGCATATGCCTTAAATAGGGTTTGAGCTTGACCTATGACCACAATAAATGCACTACACCAAGGCTATTAACTTTTGGATGGTCTTAGTAGAAGTTTGTCTTGGAAACTTACAATTATTTTAAAGATAGTGAGAACTTGGTCATTATGGATTTTGTATATTATAACTCATCTTGGCAGGAATGCTAAGGAGACAGTAGATTTTATGACAAAAAGAATTCTTCTAATCTCTTTGCCTGTACCCCTTCTCTTGGTTTGTTTCTACTGCATCTCCCTATTTTCTGCTTCATGCCTCCTGTTTCTTCTATTTTACCCATATATAGAATAAATACAAAGACACATAACAAATGAATTGGCTCATGCATAATGTCTCCTATGGAGAGTGGTCATCCTGTAAGCTTTGCTCATTTTTAACAATAGATTTTGGCCTCAATGGATAAGCAGTTGGCATCTATCCATCTCCCCCCCCACCCCCCCGCCCTCTCCCTTTTTTTAGGATTTAAGGATGGTATCTATCTTTGTGTGTTTTCTCCTGTTGATAATATAAAACCACATGGTCATGAATGTTGTGTCTTCTACGATGAAATATTGACCATTACTGTATGATATTCTCATCAAGCCAGCTGAATATATAAATATTATGCGGCTAAAAGTTCTTTAGGGTGATATCAAAGTACCTTCTCTTACAGAAATTTTAACTCAATGGATGCTGATGAAGGATTTTAAAGCTTATGCCTCACATTTCGCAAAAGGCACGATTTTTTTTTTTTTTATAGTAAATTTTTCCTTTTGATTAGTAGTATGTAATATGTCACCGGCAAGCAGAAGGGGCCTCCTGTTATCTTATGTTCTTCCTTTGCATTGACTGAAGAGTTTGCTCTCTCCTAAATTATATTACCTTTTTGCTCTAATTCCGAACACTGCTTAAAGAGTTTTATTTTTTTTTTTTTTATTTTTTTGCTTTGGTGTAGGATTTTATTTTATTCCAAGTGCATTGACTGTTGAAGAACAATGCCACTGGATCAGAGAGACTTTGACAACCTTTCCTCAGCCTCCAAATAGAACTAGTCTAACTGCCATATATGGTCCTATTGTGGACTTATTTGATGCTGCTCAAAGCCAGAAAAGTTTGATTGAAACACAAAGTTTAGGTGCGGATGCTGAACATGAAACAAGTAATGGTGAAAATAGTCTGCATACCCCTAAGTACATATTTTCTGAAGCAACTGACAATGCTCATATGGGGGAGTCATGCAAACCAATTGCAGCATCAATTCTCTTACGAAAACTCCGCTGGAGCACCCTTGGTTTACAATTTGACTGGTCTAAGGTATCCAAGCAATTCATGCTTTTATTTTATTTTATTTTTGGTTGGTCTGAGAGTACGACCATTGAGATAATCTTTCTTTGTTGCATTTTTAGAGTTCAGATATTTTAGGTACTAATTTTATGGTTGTCTGCTATACAAGCAATTTTACAGCTTCATTTAGAATTATTGGTTATTATGTTTGATTCCAATGGATGATGTACACTGTAGAAGTGAAACCCTATTCTAGAGTCAGGTAAATCATGGGAGTAGTAAATGTAGATTCATAAGTAGAAGATTAGATGTAGTCAGTGTAAAATCAAGATGCAAACTTTTTTTGGACTTTACTTTAAACCCCCCCCCCCCCCCCCCCCCCCGCAAAAAAAAATTTTGTATAACCACTGTTTTCTGCCAGCTTTTATTTGCTGTTGCATTATCTTAGATAACATCTTAAACTTTTTATCAGAAAACAGTAGCAAATTCAACAAATTCCTAGCAAAAATATGTATCCAACATATGCATGGAAATTGGCCATTTTTCCCTATCTCGTGTTCCATGACTGATGAACAATCTTTATCCTATTATCTCATTGTTGCTTAGTCTTATCTTGATCATCAGAAATTTCTCTTAGGTATTTTATTAGACATCAAAATATTCAATTTGGACTTCCTTCATTAATTTGTGCACTTGTATGCTCTCTTCCCATTTCCAATGCTCCAATTTTCTGGTAAGGACAGAAATGATAGTTGTAGCAAATGCTATGCAATGTTACTTTGACAAACAACTCGTCATAAAAAAAATTAAACCTATCATGTATATAGATCCAAGCCGCATCGAGGTAATTTTTAGATTTAAAAGAAAAAGGAGACCTGAGCTTTAAGAAATCCTCTCCATTGTCAAAATAACTTATTTAAATTTAGCTTTAATTGAAAAGATGAAGATGATGAAAGCAGGGAAGTTCTCACAGATGAAAAGGAATAGATACAACTAGTAGCTATATTGCCTACTTTCTAGAAGTAATGAACATAAGTGCATTGCCATCAGTAATGAATCCATGGCAAGGACCAAAAGAACGAGGATCCTACCAAGTGTGCATGTGCGGAACTTTGTGCAAATGTCATAATATACTGCCCATGTGCATGTTTGCAAATATTGAAATGATACATGCCCATATCATTATACACATGCATAAGCTATTTTGTATGCACCACATTTTATTTCACAAATTTTGACTAGCATTCCCCTCAACTCGAGATGATTCACATACCAAACTTTGCTGCGAGAAAGATACATTAACTACAAGTTGTATGGCTAATATGTTGATAGGAAGGGACAGTCTATTGGAGGTTGTGTAAATGCAGAAAGAGTGACACCTGAGATGCTGATTCAAAAATATGACTTGTGATGCTATATGAGGATGAATGAAGTCCTGAGCATAAAGATGTAGCTAATGAGGAAAAGCAACAATGATGCGACAAAGGCTCCATGTGTATAAGCAAGCTAAAATGGTGATAAGAGGGGTTGCAAAGATTATGATTGGTCATTATACAGTGTGGTGCAATAGTGAAGGTGACAAGATTGAAATTGCTCATGGTGTTATTTTGATTCTAATAGATAATTTAAGCAGTATGAATGGCAATTGACTTGTATTGAATATTGTCATGAACAATATAAATACCTGATTAGAGTAGCAACATGTTCATGCCATGAAGTTGACTAGTTGATGAAGTCCACCGGCAACTAAGTTGGCTGGTTGACGGTATTGAGAGGACAATGTATACTGTAAAGTCGCATTCAGATATGTCAGATATCTGCAAAAAGATAATGGTGGTAAATAGCTTAAGATGATTTCACCAAAAAAGGGGGAAAAAAAGCTTAAGACGATGAGTCAAGTGTAAGAAGTACAAGACATGAAGGATGTTGTTATCCATGAAATAGGAGTTCTGGGTCATGAAAATACAATGTTCTAAGTCGGGGGCAGTGTTGTTGATGCAGATCAAATATCTAATGAATGAATGTTAATAGGATGAAAAAAAGTGAGGTCCCATGTATTATTAGCTAAGTGAGGCGATTCAATTGTAGTATTGTGACTAAATATGATTGTCTTGACTGAAAAAAGGTATCCTTTATTGACTTGGGAGTGATATCATATGCAAAAGGCCAGTATAATAGAGATCTGGAGTAGAGGAAGGCCGAAGAACAACACAGAAGATATAATGATGCATCAAAGAAGATAGTTTGTACTCTAGGACATCAAGAAGATTTAAGGATGTAAAATGGCAAGTGAAACACAAAAAATAAGAATATGGTAGCAATAGATAAAATAGTTTCAAGGAGATAGAATTATAGTCTCAAAAAAGTTGATGAAAGAAGCTAATACAGCCTCACAGTGAAAGGAATCAAGTGATGCAGAAATAATAGTTGTGCAAAACATGTACTAAAGGTGAAACTGCCGGTTCAGCACAAATGACAGTAATGTGTTAGACAGAAAAGGACCTAATGTTAAATTTGCTTTAGATGGAATAGATTGACTGACTATTAGTAGGAGAACTTCGTTTCTATGAAACCTGATTTTGGCTTTCACACTTTCATTCAGATGTCACTAGGAACTTAAACTCTTTGACAACAATGGGTGGTCATGATGGTAATGTCTTTAGAAATGAGGAACAACAGAATGAACAACACCAAGAATAATAGAATGTAAATAATACAATAGTTCCACTTAGCAACACTTGCTAAGTATATGGCCCTCGTCTATTAAACTTTTGAAAGTAGAAAGCGAGTACATGGTCCTCCCGGAGTTTGAAATTGGCATATATACCCTTTATGTCATGTTACAATTACTTCTATCAGTTTAACCTTAGGTTAGCTAGGTAAATATTGAACTCAACAACTGACTATTTTGACTATATATACAGTTTTCAGTGTTTGGAGATGCATATTTAGATATGCATCTCATGTGTTGTATCGCATACATGTTACCTGTTTTTGTATTTATGTGTATTTATGTGCACATGCACTTGCACATTAGGATATGCAACTAAGCACTTTCTGGACAAGTATGCAAAAACCCTTGAAGGAATGAAATTGTAAATTAATAGGTGATGTTCCTTTCTTTTGATGAATTCATCTAGTTCCAGGGGCATATTTTCAAATTTCAGACTTTCAGAAGGATATACATGCACTTCTTGGGTTTTGAGAGTTGAATAAGCATGTGTTCACTTTTTAGTATTATATGCAAAAATCCTATTTTTATGATCTTGTAGTCTAGTTAGAGTTAGAGGAAATCTTGGAGCCTTCAGAGTAGATAGCTAAAACAAAGAAGAGCTGGGATGTGCATGGAACTATCATCAAGAGTAACACAAGCAAGAGATTTTAAATTTACTTCAAACATATATTTGTTTGTATTGTTTCTCATCTAGTGCCAAGCTCCTGAGTCTCTGGCTTAAGATATGGATCCACTAAAGATCATGAAAGTGGAGAAAATTTGGGGATCAAGGGAGGATAAATGCCGGTGGAAGACAACTGCTCGTTATTTCCACTGCCATCAGTTGGGTGTGCCTGATTGGCCCCAGTGATCTTGCCATATGAGTCCTAATAAGCCACATTCATCTTGATCCAGAGATTAGAATGTGTGCACTTGCTGTTGCCTATCCCTCTAGTTGTGACATTCTACTCTACCACGCCCCTTCTCTTGAATTGGTAGCCATTGTAGAGTACAGCAATAGCCCTGTAAAAACTTTGCCAACTTGAATTCATCTCTCTCTGCTAATCAACTGTATTTCAATATTACACAAACTAAATTCATGAGTTTAAGTTAAATATTTTAGACTCATTGCTGTCCCATGTGGAATGTTTATGGTGCTGATATACATTCAAGTCCTGTTCATAAACAGATCCTTAAATTTAATGCCAATTTGGATGTTGAGCACATATTTGTTGCCTGTACCATGTCTGGTGTTATTCAGGATAACCTTCCTAACAGTACGTTGAGTAAAAGGCTGGCAATCTCTGCTTAGGGTGACGGGAGGCAGCACCATACTACTTTGGAATGTATTCATAGCAAAATATGAGTGTACCCTTCAAGATATGATTACTGGAGTATCTGATATGCTCCTCTATAGAGGCCCAGATAGCCTCTCATAGATGTGCTGCCTCCATGTTATCTAGATTAGAATCTTGATCATCATCCAAATCTTTGTGAACAAATCTATCAAATTCCGGATGATCAAGTGCATCCCTTTGAGCGTTAGTCACCATCTTAGCCTCCCTCAAACTCTGTTGATGCTCTCTGATCATCATTCAAACCTCTACAAGTACATTCAGATATTTCTTAATATCACTAAAGTCATCCACCAAGTGCAGGTTAGGTGACACCACCTCCTCTATTATTTAGCCAACAACAATTGCATATCTAGTGGTGTCAACGCCTCCCCATTTTTCTATGATGCCACCAAATATCTGAGTCCTTTTCCTTTTTATTATCAAGCTTTATTCGATTAGGAAAACATATACACTCCTTATGATTTTAATAGCAAAGTTTCAAACATAAGTTATGATCTATTTGAAATCTTTGTTCTATTTATTGTTACTTATTTTTTTAAAAAATAAATTTCTAAAATTAATTATCCAATTAAGATTAAGAGTAAGACAAATGTTTGCTACATCAACCATCACTATTGCCTCTAAACTACATGGGGATGTCACTTAACTCTTCCCCTCAACTTTATATTCATTATTTTTTAATTTTAAATAAGTATTTAATTAGTCATTATAATTTAATTTGATTATTTTAGATATTTACTACAATATATAATAAAAATCTAGAAATTAGCTTTAAATTGGCTACATTTGTTCCAACTTTTTACATTTAATATTATTGATTATAATTTTTTAATATTCATTGTTCAAAATTGAATAAAAAACATTAAAAAAATTGAAAAATAATAATTCATGCCTTTAAACTACATGAGGATGTATCTGTATTTTTCTCGACTTTATGTTCATGAACATTTTCAAATTTTAAACAATTATTTAATTAATGATTATAATTTAGTTTTAATATTTTTGATAATTGTTAAAATACATAATAAGTACCAAGAAATTAGCTTTAAGTTGACTACATTTGTTCAAACATTTTTAGATTTAATATTTATTGTAATTTTTAAATAGTTTTTATTTATAGATAAAATTAAAAATCATAGGAATTCTAAAAATTTAATTTGCTTAAGGGCAAGGTTCACGGCTCGGTATTGAAACTCATGTCGGTTGCTCAAAAAAAAAAAAAATCAAGCCAAACCAAATCGAACTGGTACCGTACCGGATCAAACCGTCGGTTATCGTGCAGTTCGGGCCGATACTATACCGAACCAACTGGTTCGGTCTATTCAGACCATTTTTCAAAAAATCACCCTGAATCAAACCGGTTTTCCATTTGTACGGTATGATACAGAATATATTGACTGATTTGAGTTGGTACAGAATATCATACTTAAGACTTTCTAGGCATTTGTACATATATTTCATATGTTTTTTCCAATTTGAGTAATAGCATTTTGGTCAGGATAATTTTAACTAAGTTTTAATTTTGTGTGTAAGCTTGGTTGCTAGTGAACATAGATGAAATACATTCAAAACAATCTGAACATGCTGCATTTTCTCTTACAAAAATTATTTTTTATTATTTTAGTAATTAATTTATCTTGGAAATAAAAATTACAGTTTTTTACCTTCATCCTTACCCTATAGCATATCACAATTTCATGCCAAATAAAAAAATTGGCATGATCTGCTCGGTTTTCCTTTATTTTGGTCAAATTAATGAGGAAAAGTTGTTTTTTATTTTTAAATATTAATTTATGTTGAATATTATAATTTTATAAAAAATAATATATTCAGAAAATAAAAATCGCAGTCTTGTGGCTTGATTCTTACCTTACAATATATTATAATTTCATGTCAAATAAAAAATTGCATGATTTCCCAGTTTTCCTTTTATTTTGGTCAAATTAATGGAAAAAAGGAAACCAAAAAAAAAAAAAAAAAACCTCACTTAACTAAAAGCTTCTCAATGCTGAGTAGCCAAACATGGTTGTTGAAATCCCACATTGTGCAGCTCTCCTTCCCTTCCTCTCTTTCTCTTGTTAGTCAACTTGGCCTTCAGTCCTAGCCATTAGGGTGATGCTGTGATGGGCATCACGACAGCCAATTGTGCCTAAAAAGACATCAGGTGTGGGACTCGATTCCACTTTTCTTTGGAAAAAAAAATCAATTCACAAGGCTGAGAGGGGCTCATTGTGATTTCACCTAGGGATCTGGTTTCTGGAGGCCAAAGATGGGAGTCAAGGGCAGATCCATCTCATGAGGCCCTTGAGCTTGAGGGAAGTATCATGGCTTTGGGTAGCTTGCCACTGATAACACCAGCACCACTATGGGACTAGAGCGAGGGACTCAGGTTCCACCCTTGTCCTAGGTCCTGTTTTCTTGCAAGAACAGAACAAGATGGCCGGGACGCCCCCCTGTCTGAGTTTTAAGTTGTTGCTTTCTTTAAATTGTTCTGATTTGCTGCTCCTAATTTTAAAAAACCTGAAATTCTCTCTGTTTAAAGCAGGAACTTAATTATTTCTCCATTATTTTTTGTTTGGCTGCCAACTTCCTGCAAATAGCATCCTCTTGACATTTATTTACATTTATTTCGTTGCATGGTTACCTTCATTATTTAGATATTTTTTGGTTTTTGCTGGTGGTGCAGCGCAACTATGATGCATCTCTCCCGCACAACAAGATACCAGCTGCACTCTGCCTGCTTGCTAAAAGAATGGCTGTACCTGCCATGTCATCAGGGGAAGAGTTTCTGCCAGAAGCTGCAATAGTAAACTATTTTGGTCCAAGTATGCCAGTAATATAACTGAGATCTAGTGCTTATGCTAACTGCTGTTATCTGCGACTACAGTATATTTTGGTAGTTAGTAAAACACAGAATGCCAATTTTAGTATCAAAATGAAAATAGCATCATCTATGAATTCATGAACTAAAGGTCATTTTCTCTTCAATTTGCAGGTGATATGCTTGGTGGTCACCTTGATGACATGGAAGCAGATTGGAGTAAGCCTATAGTGAGCATAAGGTATTGCCATTTTTAATTTGCTGACATTATTAAGTTTTTAATACCATGCTTCAAGAATAGCTTATTTATATGCCTTCTTTTGTAGCCTGGGCTGCAAAGCTATCTTTCTCCTGGGAGGAAAATCTAGGGAGGATAACCCAATAGCCATGTTCCTGCACAGTGGAGACATTGTGCTTATGGCTGGGCAAGCAAGGGAATGCTTCCATGGTCAGTTAAACTATTGTTTCATTTTTGTTTGCTTCTCTTTCTTTGAATTATTATGAAAGTCTTGTTATTCCAATTGTGCAGCCTCAGGACTTGGATAAACTCTCTAAAAGTATATAAGCTTTGAGTAATGTTTCTACAAAAATGAAATCATGACGGTTGGCATGGATTGTGTTGGTCACTTGGCCAAGCTGTCATGTCAAATAAAGATGTTTGGCAAAAACCATGCTAGAGCTAAGATACTACTGTTTATGACAGTTTAATGGATAGTTCTTGTCTTTTTCTATTCACTTTAGCATGTTATTGAAGTTTTGTGAACCATCTTGTGCTATTATCTGATGATATGAGAAAAATTTCACACCAATTCATATAAACGTTATTTAGCATAGTACATCTTTAACAAGATATAGACTTATTGTGATTTTTTCTCTATACTGAGAGAGACAATTGAAGTGCATCTCACAAAATTGAAGTGTATGTATTATTCCTCACTACCAAGTCCAGAAACTGAGGGCAAAATTGGACTTGAGAGAAGAGGCACCATTCCTGGATGGATGTGGAGTTGCAGAGAATGTGCCAAATTGAAGCGTGTATGGAGGTGCTCGTTCCCATATCATTAGGCTGAAAACAAATTTGGAAAACAAAGGGAGAAGCAGAAATCCTGGATGGACTTGGATTACACTGTATATTGTATTTACTAGTAGCCAAAGTTGAAAAGATTGTTCTCTGTTGTCTCCTCTCTTGCATTCATCTGATGCTGTAGCTTGCACTAATTAATGGCAAAAAAAAAAATTAAGAAGATTGTTTTCTTGGTCGCATCATCTTTTGCAATAATCTATCACTGTAGTTTGCATTTAATAGTAGAAAAATTTTCTATGATTCTTTTTCGATTGTCCCCCTTCTTGCATTAGTTTCGCACATTTAATGAACCTTCAAACTGCAATGGGTTCTCCTATAAATGAAAATTTCTAAAATTCCACCACTAGTAGATATGTTCTTTTAACAGTGTATTGTTGTTTGGCATTTTCATGGCCACATTTCTTGTTGGACAATAGACGTGTAAAGCTGTCAGAACCCTCATACATTGCACCTTGTGCTGCATACCTGCAGCAGCCATAGTCTGAACATCATGACTTTTTTTGGGAGTGGAAACCAGAATTCACTGCATTCCAGGCACTGGCTCAGGCATAGAGAGAACCCATATTGTTTCTTTAGAATACACGTCTGATTGCTAGTTTTGTGCTGGTGTTTGTGGTATTTTTCATGAAATGCTGGATTTCATTCTTAAAAAGATTATAGAGGCAGGGAATCTCTAAAAAGAAAGCATTCCGATATTCCCTCAGGCTCCAGTCATAACTTTATTGCTTTCTGATGAACAACTAAGAAATGTATCTCAACAACCAACCCTATTTTTGCATCTCTTTTCTAAGCTATGTGGTGATATAGACTGGCTTTGGTGCAAAATATGACAGAATAAAATTAGAAACATAAATTCAAAGAGGCTATAGACCATACATTACATTTAATTAAGCGCTGCTTTAATTCATTATTATTTTTTACTCATGTACTAAATGATCTCCTTGGCTTCGATTTTGGCAGGAGTACCACGAATCTTCACAGACGATGAACATGCAGATGTTGCTACTCTCTTGTCACATTTTTCTGGCAAAGATAACTGCTGCTTCATGGATTACATCAGATATTCCAGAATAAATATCAACATCAGACAGGTCAATTAGATTCAGTTGTTGTGATTCCTACATTAGAACGTTCAACTTTTTCCACCATTAGGCAATGTACCAATTTGAGTGTAGATCGAGTAGTTTCGCTTCATGTTGAAAATAGGAAGAAGAAAGTTGTGAAGAAATAGGGATAGGGGAGAAGAAAATATGTCCTTTTTATGTCTTGCCCATGGCTTTCAATTTTGGGATATGAACTTGGAAGAGTTAATTGGAAGAATAATTAGATCATGATCATAAACCAGGAAATAAGAAGAGCCTGGAGCAGAATTCTTATAAGAGTCATACTATGGTCGAAACCGTTGCCGGCAAGCCTGGCAGGTGATCTCCATGCAAGTGGAATTGAACCCTCTGGTGGCCATCTCCTTCATCCTCTCCACCTTCTCCACCTCTTCTCGGGCTCGCTCCCACACCAGCCTAGCTCGTGCAAACTCTTTTTCGGCCAGCTCCAACTCTCTTCTTGTCAGCTCCCTCACTCGCTCAGCATAAGCCTTGTCTACAGCGGCAAGTCGGATCTGTTCTGCACTTTGTTGCTTAAGCGCTTGCGCATTTCTCATGTTGCTCCTAGCCTCTTCGTTTGAGGGTGGCCTCCGCGGTCCAACACACATCGACAGGTTCAGATCAAGCGGTGGTTGATCAGAAGGGTTGGTTGACGCTGGAAACCTTGATGCCTCGCCGGGAACACGAGCTGAAGAGGGTGCAGGGATTAGTAGTTGTAGTTCTCTCACATCATCTTCTTCCATGGAAGAAGAGACTTACAAGGGAATATTGGACAAAGATGCTGAGTGGTTGCAAGGGTTGGTGAAATTGGTCTTTATATACTGTTTTCCCAAATAGCTAATTTACCATCATGCCCATGCTATCAGGGGGTGTCCTTTGCAACCTTAAAAATCTGGCTTCTCTTTGTTGTTCGTGGTGAGTGTCTCTGTTAATTTTGTGCACTTACAAGTTACAATGCATGTGGATTTCAGTTCTATTTGGTCGAGTACACCGGTTGGTTCAAATATTTTTGACACAGCTCCAATCAAGCCTCTGCTCTCTCATCCCTTTCATTTCTGAAATATATTTCAGCTTAATCCAATTCCACATATCTTCTGGGTTGGTGTTTAAATTTGGCTCCAGAATGTGGTTGGTTCTTTCTGGCTTGTAGGACCAGTGCCTTTTGAATCCTTGCTGATTGGATTTACTGGCAGCGAGGGCAGGCTACCTTTTCTTGCTGCCTTTGTTTCCACGTTCCTTGCTTGGGCCTTTATGGGTTGGCAAATGGTAGCGGGTGCAATAATTGCAATGGCACTTGTGTGTGTTGGAGTTGTTTCATAGGATGAGTGTCCTCTATGGGTAGGCCTAGGTTGTCGGCCCCGTACACATAAACCTAACATTTTATTTTGGTGGGATCAACTACTTTGAATCCATTTTTTTTTGCTTCACATACCTTTGGCCACAGCCAAATCTATGGCACCCTTTATGACAGATCTGTGGTGCTGTGCCATGGAATCTTTTTGGGTTTCGTAAGTGATGTCCCAAGGAGAGTAAAAAATATATTTTTACAAGGTGTTCCTCCTTGATAATTTTCTCAAAGTTGGTGTTTGTTTGAACCAAGACACATATTTTAAAATGTATTAAATGGATTCTGTTGGAACAGGTTCCTAGATTTATCACATTTGCATGATGCCTTTGTTTTATGATGCTTTGGCGAGCTCAAAACTAATTATTTACATTAATTTTTTTTGTAATGGCTTAAAGTTTATATTTAAAACTAATCAGGACATAGCATATCGGTTGGTATCATCCTCTCTTTTGAGATTTCCAAGATTATGGTCCTGGACGTGGATAACTCATTAAGTTGGCAAAGGATGCAGGTGTGGCATGGTTTTGTGTCAATATGTTCAGTCTTGCAGCCCTTCTATCACTTTCATACATAACCCTTTAAACCTGGAGGTAAAAGAAATTATTTGTGGTCCCACCAATATTAGATGCATTTTGAAGATCGACAGTAGATTTTCATTAGTATACAAGCATTCCTAATTTTTTGGTTCTATATGGTGTTACCATAAATTGTCTTCTCCTGAAACCTATGTAGATGATGGATGTACCACAAACCAAAAACAATTATAAAGTCTTCTTCTTTTTCTTTTTTTTTTCTTTTTGTTTTTGTGAGAGAGAGAGAGAGAGGAGGATGGGGAGAACCACACCCAAGTTAAAACGGAAGATCAAGCTAAATTGTATCATTCACATGAAATATCTTTTTGTTGATCCAACTCATGGTGCAAAGGAGATCAATAATTTCAGGCAAATCCCAACAGTCCTTGCAGAAGCAGACTTTCAGAGTTCTGTAAAGGAGACTGAAGACAGTGATTGGCGAGAGCACTGAAATCAGTACTCCCAATCACAGTTCAGAGTCTGTCCACAAGAGAATAACTTAGTGCGAAAAAACAGGTGAGTTGACCCTAAGCACTACTGCTTTCCAAAGCATCTCCTACCATGAAATCATCACATCCCACCTGCAAGAAAAGCTGCCAGTTTCCCTGCCTCACCCCTAGCATCTCCTTGCCTGCATCCAATATCTTCATAGGTTGGTGGTTGGTTACCTTTGTTTCATTGGCAATGCTTCTGGATCCAAGGAGACATGAAGCATGTGTTGAGAGAGGTAATGCACCATTTAGCTCAGCCAAAGCTCTTGGCCAAGCCAAAGCATGTGCCTGTGATGTGAATAGGATGGAGAATTTGCACTCTCTTTAGACACTGATTTATATATCATCGTCTCCCACCATCACTGAGGAAGAGGAGCACACACTAGACATCTTTGGTCCCCATTAGCTTAGCCTTAAAAGTGAAGGCTTGGCCATGCTTCAGCCCTGCAGGAATCTGTTAGCCAAAACAGCAGTACACGACCGTTTGGCGTATGTATGATATGAACAGTCTTGATCAATAACCCACCATTGATCGAACATCTTTGCTCGACAATGATGCATCAATGGCAGGTCAATGGAGCTGATCAGCTGTCTGCATCCATCTGATCAAAGATCCCATTTAGATTTTGTGTCATCATGGAGACTGCTGACTGATATAAGGGGGTTGCATGGTGGGAATCATGGTGGAGGACCACGGTTATATTACAGTGGTCCTGAGACAGGGCTCTGTATTTGGCCAAGCTCTGAGGAGAGATCTTTCCTTAATGGATTTGATGTGCTACCTACCCTTCAAGTATAGAAGTAATTATGGAGGTGGAGTGAATGATTCCTTTGCTCATGAGATCCATGGGTTCCTGATAGATGATCTGTCAACCACATGATCAACATGTCGTATTGTAGAATGTTGCCATGGAGACGCATGCAATGGTCTTTGCCATCTGGATCAAGGAAGGAAGCATGGCCAAAGTCCAAAAGATGACAATCTTTATGTACCCTTTTTGCTTTCTTTTTTTTTCTTTTCTTTTCTTTTTCTTTTTTTTTTTTTTTTTTTTTTGAGAGAGAGAGAGAAGATATTTGATAAGTACCTTTTTTTTTTTGGGTGTAATAAAAAAAAAGAAAAAAAAAAGAAAAAGGTAGACTTGCACACCTCGCGGAAAAATGGGGCTGGACGTGCATCGCATCCATGGTAAAAAATCACTTCCTGGCTTGGGTTTAACCTTGGCATAGGAAAATCATGAGAGATTTTAAGGGTTTTTGGTGTGCATCAATTTATATGTTAAATTATTGAATCAAATTTATAACATAATTTCTACCATATGCCAAATTCAGAAGGCCAATAAATATTATCATGGTGGCATCACCATAATTTATAATAATATGATATGATAATTAAAAAACCTGATTCTGTCTACAATGAAAAATAATATTTGGTAGATAGTATAAAAATTTCCTGATTTTTTTTCCTCAAGATCTAATCAGAGAGATTAGCAAATTTGTGAAAAAATTCAGAGATTTGTTGCATCACCATCCTCCCATGCAGGGCCCATGTTTTTAGGGTGAGTGGGTGGGTCTTGTGTGTCTATAGCAGTGTCCTATGGCACAAAACATATGCATTAGCCAGCCAAATCTCCCAACAAAATTCTCTGATGGCGAGTCATATAAGACCCATGACCGTAACAATGACCTTGCTAGATCCTGTAATTATTTTTCATTTCTTGAAAGCCAAATTGGAGAACTATCCTCAATTTTTTTAATCATCTATAACCTCCATGAACATTGTTGTATCCTAAACAAATTAAGCCATTAAGCATCGCTAATGCAGTCAGATGCACTGGCCAATGTTTCTCAGTATAAGCAACTTAATTAACATTCAAAACAATGAAACAATTATCAGAATGAAGCAGCTAAATAATCATAGCCCACAACCATCCAATCAAAGCCTGCAGTCAAAACTTAAATAACCAAACAATTGAATCTGGACAAGAATCAAGAATATAGGGATAAGCTTTAGTCCATGGCTCAGCTAAAAGACAGTGTATACAAAGTGGTAAAAGATTACAGCTATGGAGATAAAAAAACAAATGCATTCAAATCACCAAACAGTTGATTCTTCACACTAACAGTTACAAAAGGCTACAGACAAAACAAACTCGAAGCACTACCCAGATGCCTTGACAGAGCATGTGGTAATTCTCCTAACCACCTCTTGAATTTGATCTGGTGTAAGAACTGCAGCACTACTATCAAAATTAGCACTCTCCAGCTGTTTGTGCAACTGCATCAGGACAGAATTGAAGGAATCCATCACTAAAACCAAACTTGTCTGAGGTACCATAACACAAGCGACAAGTGAGAAAATGGACCAAGCAAACAGAAGAGATGGCCTACAAACGTTCAGAAATGGACCCTTCCATCTTTAAATTTCAAATGCAGCAATGTAAAAATCTGAGCATAGGTCCACTCAAACCTCACATTGCGTGCTTGTGCTTGTGCTTGCGCATGCACGTGCGCACACACGCATTCAGAAATGGACCCTTCCGTCTTTAAATTTCAAATGCAGCAATGTAAAACTCTGGGCATAGGTCCACTCAAACCTCACATTGCGTGCTTGCACATGCACGCGCGCATGTGCGCACACAGAGAGAGATAGAGGGGAACATACATTTTCGAGGATTGCAAATTGCTCATCTGGATTATACTTCTGGATCTGCTTTAACATCTCCAATTGCTGCAATGTATTCATTTTCAACTGGACTCATTACTTAATTACAGATCTTAGATGACAGAACTTATAAATAATCTACCTGCTCTTGCAGTTTTTGCTGAGTGAGCATTTTTTCTGCAAACTCACTTGGCTCAAGCTCAGCCTCATCAATAGCCATCTCTTCCCTGTAATTATTGGTAACATCAGAATCCATGATGGTATGCTTTCAGTCTGTTATCACATGCTTGCACAGGAAAAATGTGAAGTCTAAATATAATGAATTGATCATGGAATCAAAATGGAACCAAATATGCAACAACAAATAGATGGGATAAGGTCAGTATTCTGGTTACAAGAACACTCTAGTGCAGAAAAACCCTTGTGGCAATTGCTTCGGAGAAGCTTAAGGGCACCAAGGTTGTTCCTGTTTTCATTTAGATATTCCAATTGACACCAACTTCCAATCTCAGGAATAATATGAGTGCGCTTGGTTCTTAAGTGAAATTTAATTAGCATTCTTGTAGTAGATAGTAGCAAGGACCAGTAGAGAAATCAAACAAGCAGGCTTTGATAATTAAACACCAACTTGACATCATTAGAGATCCACATTGTGCTCATCTCCTACCTCCTCTCATTCCAGATATCCGCTCAAGATTTGTTTACCACACTCAAGCAGGCTTCAAGGCAGCAGAGATGGAGGAGAATTTTGGGCCCATCAGTTGGGCTAAGCTAAGCTGTTCAGCCCCCTCGGACCTGGTTGGTCAGGCCCATATTGGGCTATGGGCTGAGCTTGGGTTCGGCCTTCGGTTGGGTCCAGCCAAAGTTTGGAAAAAGCTTTTGGGTCTAGGGCCAGCCAAAAGCCCAAGATCTTTTTTGGGCTGAAGCAGGCTATTGGCAAACCCGCACCAGCTCAACCAGTAATACCTCTACTTATTCTACAACCAGAAAAGGGAACAGGAACACATATTGCTCTCATATTTACAATATAAATACATTATGTCAAGGCTGGGGCAAAAGGTAACACAAGAAAGCAGAATAGCACAAATTGAGAATAAAGCAACGAAAGTTGATGCAGCTCCTATAAGTACGTGCAGAAGAGATCTGAGGTCTCAATAAGAGAGGTATTTGGATTATGTCGAAACGTCAGAAATAAGGAACACATAGGACAGCATGGGAGGGTGAGCCTTAGTGCAATGGCAAGACTGCTTTATAGTGACTAGGAGATCAAGAGTTTGAAATATGAAAACAAACTCTCAACATGTGGGGTAAGCATAATACCGCCAACCCACCCCAGATCCTACAATGGCGGGAGCCTTATTCACTGGCCACCTTTTTTATCGGACAGCATGAATGAAGTTGTGGAAAAGATTTTGAAAAAAATAATACTAAAGCTAAATGTGATTTATAATTAGAATGACTGATGATGGATTTGTTAGATGGCTAATGTGGTATTTTAGTATATCTACAGTGTTGCCAGTAGCCAGAGAACAACCTTACCTACATATCCATAACCAAACAGTTATTTCTTGTTTCTTTTCCCTCTCTGGCTTTCTTACTTCTTTTACAGTTGTTTCAAGTAAGGTTCCATATTAAATTTTGTTATCCAACATTTGGAAGCTACATGTAATATCTGTAAATTAAATAAGAAGCATTCATCCTTTTGTTATAATATTGTATTTGTATAGTCAGTTATCTTACAATCATAACAAGGAATAAAGAAAAAGTTATAATAATAACATTTTGCGTGATAGCTGTTAAGCTTTGCCGCTTGACAGAAAACCAACTAGGTTTCTTTCCATGACAGATAGGTCTCAAACACTAGTTTTTTGAAGCAATTGAACCAAAAATTTACTGGATTGTGACAGGTAGGGTAGCTGCAGTTGCATTGCTACGAGCATGAGGGAGTCTTCTTGGTTTTGAAACTTAGAGAAAGTTGAGAAGACATAAATGCTAATTATCAGATTTTAATGAACATTAGAAGCTGTAAGATGAATTTTATTGTTAAAATTTCAGGCTAGGAACTCTGAGAAAAGGCATAGCATGCTTATGAGTCTTCCCCAGGGTTCCTAAGAAGAGGAAGATGAATTTAAGACTTAATATATATTTAATATTTCCCTTTCCCCACATTAATGTATGGATTTCATTGTTGATAGCAGACAGGAATAAGTCCTCATCGGAAAATAACTGAAAAAAAAAATGCAATCAACAAGCAATTGATATGTAAATGGATGGGAACTGCTGATATCAATTCATTCAATTAGTAACTTGGCATGTATGATCAATAACCATGAGGCTTAAAGATGGACAAGTCCGAATCTAAAAAACTAAGAATACCAACTCCATCTGATGTGAGTAGAGATGGCATATAATACTTATGGTCCAGAATAATGGGAAGATTGGAAGAAGATGCTAAAGTCTGAGCTTAGTAGCAGGACACATCTATTTAGTGTGCTGTACCTGCTTGAGAATCTATCACAAAACTAGCCCCGGAGACTCGTTCCCACATCCACTAAAAGTCATTTTATATTCTAGATTTTTGAGACAGAGAGAGAGAGAGATTTGCTTCCCCATGCCCCCACACATACCCAAATCTGCTCCTGCAACTGAATATCATTAATCAAATGACCGAAGGGCAGAGAAATGGTAACCGAGTTGAAGGTGTGGGAAAAGATTTTTCCGCTGTATGAGGGGTGGGCCCATCTGGACTTACTAACTTTCAGGCCCAACCTGACCAGACAGGCCAAAAACCCTGCCAAGGACCGTCTAAAATTGGGCAAGCAGGTCAGGCTGGGTGGACAGCCAGAGATTTGCTTAGGTCTAATTAAAATGGCATATCAAGGTGTTTCTTTAAAAAAAATAATATGTTTTGACTTTGCTTGGTTCAGAGAAAACATAACCATTAAGAAACATGAGTTAGCTCGCAGTATCTTGTCCATCATATACAAATTTCCATGGGATCTGATCTCTTATAAGATAAGTAACCCATGCATTTCCTAAAGATCTTATTTCCTGAAGTACTTATCTCACAACTTGCTTTCAGATTCGATTACCACTTTAGCAAATATGATTTTTCCCATATACTGATAGATTATAATTTTTACCCTTCTTCTTAACCATCTTGCATGTGACACTTCCAATTGCCAACCGATTTGGATTTGAACAGAAGTAATCTTGGTATCTCTTTTGGAAATATATGCACAGGACATTCATTAGTTCGCATTTTTGTGAGGAGTTCCATAGTTTTGCTCCTGCCATGATGAATCCCATCTTTTGGTTTTGGTATGCTAATATATCTCTTGGACTTTCATACTCCCAAGATTCATAGAGTTCCCATACAACAAAAAGGAATCGAATAATAATTAATACCAAGTCAAAAAAGCAAGATGATGAAGAGTAAGTTCAAGTTTTGGCATAGAATGGTAGATCCTACTATTCAATATAATTAAGAAATAATTATGATTGCTGAAAAGTTAATCTTAAATTGTCATTTTATATATCTACATGCTAACTTTCAGTTTTAGAGACAATGCATTACTTACAAAACTTGATTACCTATAAGGTGACAACTTCTCAAAATATCTCAAGATGATATAGCATTCTTAAGCATTCAAACTTTATTATACAAAAAAAGTTCCCAACTATAATAACTTTGAACATAACAAAAAAGCATAATCCATTTAGACCATAAGGTTCCTTTTAGAACCTTTTAACAAGTTCTTGCATACAACCCTAATAAGTTATTCTCGATGAAACAAAATTTGAAATAGGCTAATAATATCTCCCAAATCACACAAATCTTGACTACATAGTTAGATATCTCATTGGATATAAAATTTCATATTTTGTTTCTCAAAACCAATTAAATTCTTTTTTATTCAATAGAGAGTGGCTGCCGGTCACCATCAAACCTGATCTGGAATTCACAAACCACATCGAGATTTAGGTTACTTGCTCCAATGTAGAATGGGCTGGCCATTTGCATACATAAGAAAACACAAATCAGAGTTTAAAGAGACAACATTAAATGTATGGAATAAGATTAAATGTTTCTGGTTATTCTTCGAGCAATTAATAGATGAAAATACTGAATATTTATTTATTTTTTCATTAAATTTTCCAT
Organism: Elaeis guineensis; assembly: GCF_000442705.2. Classification (NCBI taxonomy): domain Eukaryota; kingdom Viridiplantae; phylum Streptophyta; class Magnoliopsida; order Arecales; family Arecaceae; genus Elaeis; species Elaeis guineensis. The sequence goes on from NC_025993.2 coordinate 119,368,203, forward strand.
GCGTGGAATAAAATTATGTTAATAGTTGCTCATGTAAAATTTATCCTATATTAATGATTCTCTAATATTAGAAAAAAAATTTATTTTCATATCCATATCCTTTGACTTTCCACTGGCAAAATTCATCCTTGTAGATTGTACAAAATTCGAGACTCCTAACATTAATTGTGAGGATAAGAAAAATAGCAGGCAAGGAATAACCATTTTTCAGTACCACAAGGTAAAAGAATTTCTATCATAATATTTAATAGAAGTTTACTCATTTTTTTTATTTTTCCTTTTGCATTTTTCCCTAGTTATATTAACAACTTCAGCAAGAAAAATGACTAGTGAAAAAAAAATAAATTGCTTTAATAACACAACATGTGGAATAATAAAATATATAATAAGAGGAAATGGTATTAATTGCAAGTCCAAGGGCCAGGTTAGGAAGACACACTTACTTCGCAACAAACCGGTAAAACTGGATCATCAATTCCATGTCATTCTCATAAACTGTGTTTACCTTTCCCAAGCAAGCAATCCCATATCTTGGATCTGCGGCAGGCTAAAATGGTAAAGATTTCAACCTTGTGTCAAATAAGACATTACCAACAAGGCAACAACATTAGTGGAGGGGAAGGAAAGAGTGGGAAGGGGAATATAGCCACTTAAAGTAAAAAGATAGACCTAACAATAAAGGATAAAAAGTTCGTGCTTTCTTCTCGTGTGTTACATAAGTACTACAGCCAAACATAAAGAGATGATATAGACCATTCAACTACTATAGCAATAATGAATAAGTACCAAGTGCTAGAAAGTGTGCGTTATTCCATGAAGCTACTGATTAGGGAAGCAAGAAAAATCATTACATTTACAATGTCAATAAGCCACAAGTTCTTTTTATGCATGTAAAACCCTGGCATATCCACAGACATTAAAGGTAAATATAACCATATCTATCAGTCACATCTCATAGAATCCTCCCCCCATCCCAAAATTGACCCATCAACTAAACTAATCTTGGACTACAAATGTGCCAATAGATGCTAAATATTAAGATGTGAAGGAATAAATTTGCGAGGACATGTCGAAACCTCATCCATATGCACTGGCATTTTTGCAGCATGGCCAAGCAATGATTGTAAATCAATGTAGGCCTGAATATATTAACAATCGATCTCCAATATATCCTGATGCTCATGAACGGTCTGATTGTGTACTACTTGGATAACAGTCCATTTATCACAATTGGACCTCTTCATGGGCCATGCAGCCTAACCAGCCTGCTCAAGTGCAAAGCCTTTCGGGCAGGCCAAGGCCTGGATTTTGAGCCCAACAGGCAGGGCCAGGCTTGAAAAATGAGCCAATTCAAACAGGTTGGACTCAGGTTTAAGTATTGAAGCTTGGCCAGCCTAAATTACAAATAATATATCAACCCTAGGCCGGTCCGCCACCTCTTTTAAGTCCTGGATTAAGAAGAGTTCCATTCTCCCCTCCTCTTCGATCGTCCTCTTTTTCTTGTCCAATCACCACTAATGGCCACCTCTCTCCTCCTCCTCCTCCTCTTCTTCTTCTCCCATCAAAGCCATCACAGCTGCCCATCTCTGGTCAATTTTGCCCATCTTTGATGGAGCTGCAGCTCGTGCCATCATAGCGAGGACCGTGAGTGTCTAACATCCACCGACCATCAGAGTAGTCACAACAGAGACTTCTCTATTCAATTCCTTTCCCAACTACAAAGAATATGTACAAGAGAGTGTTATCTGGTTAGCTACAGCTATAGATAGCATAGAAGAAGGATTCGAGAGCAACAGAGGAGGGGCTTGGATTACCTTCAGAGGAAGGTATGCAGATTGAGGAGCTCTTTTGGGATTGAGGTGGTTGGTGAGTTTGGGCTGGTTTAAGGGGATGGTTAAGAGATAGAGATGGAGTGGCAAGGAAAGCTATGAGCTTCTTGGTGGGGAAGTGGTGGGTTGGTGATGGTGGTGCATGGTCCTCATCTATATTTTGTTAAGGTGGTCCGGATAAGGAGATGCCGGGGGAAGCAAAGGGATAGGGATGGGAGGTGGGGTTGAGAGGGAGGGCAGAGATGGACCCTTTCTGATTTCTCCCTCTTTCCTCCCACATCAACCCAAACCACCTCTCCTTTCCACCATTGTTAAGATGGACAACCGTGAACCATATGAATTCAACGACCATTGACTATTGAGCCCCAGATCCCACGTTCACATAAGCATCCACGTCAAGGTGCTGGATAGCATCATCAATATAAATTCCTTCACCCTAACTATCTTCTTGGGCCTGGCCTTCAACCCCTCCACAACAGTTTCACCTTTGGTGATTGCACTGCTAGGAACTAGGTGGAGAAGGACCTAGTCTCCTTCCACATTTTCACCTCCACCTCCACCTCCACCTCCTTCCTCTACTCTTGCCTCCTCACCCTCCGCCTTAAGCTTTTTTTTTTTCCAAGTTCAAAGAAAAAGTAGTTAAAGAAGTCCAAGACCTGGCTCGAACCCTAAGTCTGAGTAAATTCTTGGCTCAAGCCTAGGAATAGGCCCAAAGGTTGAGCCAAGCCAGGCCCAAGCTTGATTAATATTAGTTATTCAGTTATATCTTGGCCGGCCTGCTCTGTGAACAGGTCTAATCACAATAAAGAGCAATAATGAAGCCCATGATAGGAAGATGGTAGAAAAGCTGGACAACTTCCACAAATATATGAGCCACCAAAGAATACAACCTTAGATGCTAAAAATGGAAAAACAATAATATTTCTTATGTTCACAAGATAATGTGATGCAAAATCCAGTGGTTGAAAATCAATATGTTAGACCACCTGCATTCAAGGTTCAATCTCTTGTGCAGGGGCAAAGAAAAAGGCAAGAGAGATGGGAGCTCAAGTGTATTGCAAAATGCTTAAGAGATAGGGGCAAAAGAAAGAAGTATGAGTGGTAGGATCTAGAGGGTATCAAAAAATGCTAAAAAATAGAGTGAAGTAGAAGACTTATCAATAATGGCTAACTAGGCATTTTTGCCTGGGCACTTAGGCAAGCCAATCACCTACATGTCTCATGCTTTCCCAAATTTCAAGCAGAACGAACATCTAAATGCATGGGTTGAGGCCTAGGCAGCCTCCAAGGCACCTATGGGCCACCCATATACCTCGAGGCTACCTTTGCCTTAGTGCATGTGTCAGTCATATATTTGTAAAAGGGCATTCGAATATAATTCTCTCTTCAAGTAAACAAGTAAATCTTGAAGAAAGAAACAGGTGGAGTACATTTATCATAAATGGGTTGGAATTTTCTAACCAGTTCATTTAGTATGGAGATCATAGCAATAGTCTCAATGTCCTTCCTCATCTGTGAAGAAACAGCTATTCATTCAAATACAATAATATGTTAACCCTTCTTCATTCATGTGACAAGAGGAAGTAATTGGGGCAAGAAAACATTGAGACAAAGGGGAAGGGAGGAAACAATGAAAAAGGGCAACATTTAACAAGCAAAAAAGGCAATAGGCAAGCCTTAGCAGAAACCAATGGACCTAGTGTCCTTCAATCTCCTTCTTTTCTTTTTCTTCCTCTCCACTTCCCTATTTTCTTTTCAACCCCCCTAGCCCCCTCCGTCCAACCAAACCCCTTCTCCAGCCTTCCTACCTTGTTCTTCTCTATGCATGTGCCTTCTATGCTCCTCCTTTTCCTCCTCTAGTCCAAGAAGCGCAATGCTTCCTTCCCTTCTATAGATGAAGTCCTTTAGAGAACTATAGATTCTAAACCTATCCTTTCTTGGCAATTCCTTCACTAAAATTATTAAAAAAAAAAAAATCTTAAGCACCTATCCCCGGTCCCCTCTTTCCTCATCTCCTGTTCCAAACTTTGTGAATCTAAACTGAATCCAAGAACTCAATTTGCAGTGTTATTAGATATTTAAATCATAAAAAATAAATTAACAATGACAGGGGAAAAAGCTTATCTTTTATTGTTGTCCTAAGTCCTTTTTTTCTGGTGAGACACTATTAGGACTTCTAGGTTTTTTTTCATGGTTTTAACTTGTAACTTTGTCTACTTTCATGCTGAATCTGTGTATCAAGCTTTAATTATGTTATCTGCTTATAGTTCTGGTTTTAGCTGTGGATAAGAGAATCCAGTTGTTCAATATCAGATAATAATATGAAAATAAATGTGTTGACTATGTTAAGCACTTTTTAAGTTCCTAACACCTTATCAAATTCCTACACAAAAAAGTTCAGCTTGTGGGTTATAATTTGAAAACAATTTGTGATGCCCACCTAGCATATCTTGTTCTCATGTCTGGTCCTAAAAAAATAACTGTTTGAGTTTTACAATTATGATTTGAAATTTCGAATATGATTGCTTATATTGTTGGATTCAATAAATATCAATTGAAATTTAATCACTTACAAGTTTGAAGTATTGACATCAAGGTTTGTAATCTCAGACCATACCGTTTGCTATGAGCATATTGTATTGGTAGGGTACCAAAACTCAGTACGCCACTTGTATCAAGTGTCCTTGATTGACATGATTAAGAGCTATTCAATAATTTAATATATTTTCTGTCTTAAACTTTCATCTTTTCTTGTATAAATCATAATTTTAGTTGGATATACTTCTCTTGTCCCTACAAGTATAAGATGTTGGTATATAGCTTTCGACCTACCAGTAATACTATATTAGAATAAAAGCCTTATTAGTCAAATAATCCATATGAATAGTATGTGTTATGCAAATGGAGACAAGGACTTTGTATCATGTAAGTTAGGAAAAATCAGAATAGAAAGAACATCGCATCACAAGTACTAATAATGCAAGGATTAGTGTGATTGGTTCGCTAAAGCTGCACCATCCATTAAGCAATGGATAAGAGCAAAGTTCGCCATCTCGGTACTAAACCCAATACCGATATCAGACCCAGTATCAGTACCATCCTATGTTGGTACGCAGTTCTGTATGGTACGACAGTGTCGGTTCGGTATGGCATACTAATATGATAGCGATATAGTCCAATATATCCTATATTAGATGGTACAGACGGTACGACAAACCTCGAACAAGAGATTATCTTGATAGTGCTGTAAAGAGGCAAGCCAATATGTTAGCTCAATTAGCAAAGGAGACAAAGAATAAGCAATGAGATTTCAAAATGGTTCCAATACAACAGGTAATCACCAGCATTGGTTCATCTTAAAAGCCATATGCAAGCTTGATGATAACTGTGCTTTGAACTCAAATTCGCCAGGTGTTTTGCATTATTGATTGTTAAATTCAGCTTGTCATATGCGTGATATATTCACAAGCCCAAAGGTACATAGTTTTTCTACATGAGAGAAACGATATCTGCAGCATGCATATAATTACAAGCATAATACAATGCTATGTTTTATGAGACATACTCAACCACCTTATAACTGAGGAAACATTGCGGCTTTATTTCTTGAACTACTGTCAAGATAATCTCTTACCTCTAGCCTAATGGATGGTGAAACTTCAGAAAGCCAATTATATTTCCTCCAATCCACATCAAATGATATTTCTAAGAATATTCTTCCTCATAGCTCACATAATTTAGAGTTATTGTCTCCATTTGCATATCATCCAAACTCCAAAACAGGAACATTTGATTTACTAGGCTCCCATTTGCATGTACTATTAGTTAAAGTTTTGGAGTTGGATAAGGAAATATCATACTTTTAGAGGCTTGATTATACATAAGAAACAAGAAAATCAAGAGAAAAAACATATTAACATCAGACAGACTTTTGAATCATAAAGAAACTAGAGAAAGAGGAGGAAGACAAGGTCCTATATAAGAAATTACATTCAACTTTGTGGCAAAATTATGAGATATTTTAAATGTAATCCTATACTTTATCCTCTAATGTTTTTTTAATAGAACTAAATATGTTGGAAGTAGGGTATACCCTTAAAAACCATTTGGTATATTTGATACATTATTTGGAGATATTTCATGGGTATCTCTCCTACATACAATCAACCAGTAAAAGAGTTGTGTCACATGTAGGCCCTTAAGCCAGAAAAAACCCTACCAGTGTCACTAACTCACTATTAAGCAAAATGACCAAGTGGACAATGCTTATTCAACTGAGAAAATTGGATCATTCTGGACATTTGGAAATTATTCACAGCCATGGGTGAGGTAGGGCATCACCCTCATATGATTGTCTCTATATGCAGTATTATTAACAGATTAGAGTGATTATTTTCTAATAATCATTAAAGTGAATGACTTTGCACTGGCACAATAGGTCTTGATATGGCATATAAATCACCTCCCTATCATTGGTTGACATGTGGCAAGCAATTTTATAGATTTGAATTCTGGACAGTTGCACCTTTGCTATCAAGAGAAATCCAGAAACGGAAGGATTATTATGGCAAATTTAATCCAAAATAAAGAAAGGAATTGATTGCTCATAAAGGGAAAGTTATGTCTCAATCCTTGATTTTTACAACGGATACTTCCTTCACACCTATATAAATAGGGCCAAGGGACTCCAAAAAGGACAGACTTTGATGGGAAAAGGCTCCCACAACTCCAAGCTTTCATGATCCACAGATCATCGGAAATCCAAAAAGACTGACAAAGCTGAGAAGAAAATCTGAGAAGGCTGACAAGGTCGAGAAGGAAGGCGAGGAGAAAATTCGAGAAGACTGACAAGGCCGAAGAGAAAATCCAAAGAGGCGGACAAGGCCGAGAAAGAAGGCCAAGGAGGAAATCCGAGAAGGTTGAGAAGACCGAGAAAGAAGGCCAAGGAGAAAATCCAACAAGACTGAGGAGAAAATCCGAGAAGGCTGACAAAGCCAAGAAGAAAAGCCGAGGAAGAAATCCAAAGAGACTGACAAAATCGAGAAGGAAATTCAAGAAGACTGACAAAGCTGAGAAGGAAGGCCGACAAAGCCGAGAAGGAAGGCCGAGGAGAAAATCCGAAGAGATTGACAAATCGAGAAGGCTGACAAGGTCGAAAAGGAAGGCCAAAGAGGAAATCCGAGAAGACTGAAAAGGTTGAGAAAGGCAAGTCTAAGAAGACTGAGAAGGCTAAGAAAGCTGAGTAAGTCGATCTCAACAGAAAGCCAAGTAAGTCGACCTCATCAAATTCTAAAAAGATCCAAATGAGCCGACCAGAACAGAATAACATTGTATACTATAATGCTTTATTATATTCTCTTTATTCTTGTTCTTTCAAAGTCCGATCTGACTTAAACATCGGAGGGCCCGATCGAGCCAATTCGGCGAACCTTTTCATTCTTTTGACGTGCAGATCTATGACTCCAAGGCAGATCGTATTTCACCACCATAGATCAAACAACACCCTCCAGATGGTCTTAATCGGGTCAGATTTTGGCAGCAACAATTTGGCGCGTCAGGTAGGGGGGTTGAACCTTCAACCCTCCAACTTTCGATATATGTTTCATTCTCTTTATCTTCCTATTACGAAAATAGCATTCAATATAAAGCAACAAAAGATCCATTCGGGACCACATCAACCTACAACGAACGTCGAGCTACAACAACTGAAGTCAATCTCGACCAACTGAGAAAAACCTCTATGAATCGCTATTCGACTTGGTCGGAAAAGAACCGACTTATGACAAATACGAGCTCCGACTCGAATGATTCGACTTGATTGGCTGAACACCGACCTAATGAAAGATACGAGGTCCGACTCAGGATGATTCAATTTGGTCGAATGAGACTCGACCTAATGAAAAGTATGAGCTCCGGCTCTGACTCTAGCCAATCGATTACAAAGAGGCTAACGCTTCGGGGACCCTATATGGCCGCATGGCGAGCCAAAAACAACGACGACATTGACTTGACAAGATTTACTGCCGAGGTTCCACTTATAATCGACTTCGGATATTTTGACTTTCGATCTACTTCAGATATTTTGACTTTGGATATTTCGACTTCCGATCTACTTCGGATATTCTTCAAATACTTCGATTTTGGATCTATTCTAGGTATTTCGGATATTTCGACTTTTTATCGACTTCTTTCTTTGTTCAAAACAATGAAATTGTTTCGAACTCGGAAGTGGAGGCCATATGATATGGCATATAAATCACCTCCCTATCATTGGTTGACACGTGGCAAGTAATTTTATAGATTTGAATTCTGGACAGTTACACCTTTGCTATTAAGAGAAATCCAGAAATATAAGGATTATTATGGTAGATTTAATCCAAAATAAAGAAAAAAATTTATTGCTCATAAGGAAAAAATTATGTCTCAATCCTTGATTTTTACAACGGATCCTTCCTCCACACCGATATAAATAGGGTCAAAGGACTCCAAAAGGGACAGACTTTGAAGGAGAAAGACTCCCACAGCTCAAAGCTTTCATGGTCCACAGATCATCGAAAATCCAAGAAGGCTAACAAAGCCAGAAGAAAATTCGAAAAGGCTGATAAGGCCGAAAAAGAAGACCGAGGAGAAAATCTAAGAAGGTCAAATAGGAAATCTGAGAAGACCGACAAGATTGAGAAGAAAATTTGAAAAAATCCGAAAATGCTAACAAAACCGAGAATAAAGGCCAAAGAAAAAATCCGAGAAGGCTGACAAGGCCGAAAAGGAAGGCTGAGAAGAAAATCCAAGAAGACTGACAAGATCGAGAAGGAAGATCGAGAAAAAAATCCGAGAAGGCTAACAAGGTCGAAGAGAAAGACCGAGGAGAAAATCTGAGAAGACTGACAAGACCGAGAAGAAAGACCGAGGAGAAAATCCAAAAAGGCTGACAATGCCAAGAAGGAAGGCCGAAAAAAAATCCGAGAAGGCTGACAAGGTCGAAAAGGAAGATCGAGGAGAAAATTCGAGAAGGCCGAAGAGGCTAAAAAGGCTGAGGAAGGCAAGTCCAAGAAGACTAAGAAAGCCAAGAAAGCCGAGTAAGTCGATTTCAATTTTAAAGCCAAGTAAGTCGATCTCATCAAATTCTGAAAAGATCCAAATGAGCCGACCAGAACAAGATAACTTGTATATTATAATGCTTTATTATATTCTCTTTATTCATGTTCTTCCAGAGTCCGATCTGATTTGAGCATCGGAGAGCCCAGTCGAAGCCAATCCGATGAGCTTTTTCATTCTTTTGACGTGCAGATCTGTGACTCCAAAGCAAATCGTATTTCACCACCGTGGATCAAGCAATGCCCTTCAAATGGTCCTAATCGGGTCTGATTTTGGCAGCAACAAGTCTATTTCATACTAAATGGCCAATGATACAAGATCACTGCTTGGAAACCACAATCAGAGTTGGAGATGTTGATCTTGTTTGTACAGCATGCAAATAGTTAGCCATTATGATTTTGGTTCCATAAATTTAAGGCCAAACCCTTGTATCAAAAATGATGCCCTAGATTTTATCCTTGATAGGGAGCATATTGATTCATTGCACCTTGTCAATTTTAGGGATAAGGAAAGTTCCAACAAGGAATCCACTTATGGCATTTTATTCATATTAGAACAAAGAGAGATCAAACATAGAGTCCTGGGATAAAACAATGTTTTAATCAAATTGGTTCCACATTATCATTATTATTTACTTTGAATATAACAAAGTGTTATTCAAAATTGGTTTTGCATGCCCATTGGTTGTCTATCATACCTGTCACATAATCCAATGTTCTATAGGCCATGAAATCACTAGGCTACATGTTTTATAGTGCTAATACTTTTCCAATGATAAATCAAGGATAAAGGAAGGTCGAAGGACTGAATTGCAAGAATAGTGATGGTGCATGAAGAAAGACATTTCCATCCACTCTATTTATCAAGAATGAGCACAATTATACATCTTTATCCATTGAGAGACTAGTCAACCTTGCTTCATTGTTGCTATGCATATACATTGAAATAGGACATGTCAGATTATAAATCCAAAATAACCTCAAGGTCCTATACCAAGGTTTCTAGAACTAGTACTGGGACCCATACCAGCCAACGACCAGCATAGAATGGTACGGATCTAGATTGTACCATGCCAGGGGCTTTTTGGCCTCTTTAATTTTTTTTTAGATTTTAAGCTGAAGCTAGCATAGGGTTTGCCAACTTCAAATCAAAATTGAAAAATAAGAGAAAAAGATAGAGGGCAGGGACCAATTCGAAACAAAGGAGAGGCTTAGAGAGAGAGAGGGAGAAGAGGAAGGAGGAGGGAGGACCGGCATTCGATCAAAAGCCATGATGGTCCACCTCTCAAGACAATCGAGTTCCCTCAGAACGAGGGTTACAGAGAGAGGGAGAGGGAGGGGAGGGGAGAGGAGGGAGGCAGTTAGTGTACCTGGGATGGTCGTCGGTCAGCAAGATGAGTTAGGACAAGACACATAAGGGTGGTGAGAGTGTGATCAAATGAAAGAGGGAAAGGAAAAAATGAAGAAGCAAAGCCCCAAACCAAATTTATAGCATGAACAGTGCCAATAACTGATCAGATCGGTTCGATACGCTTCGAATCAGCCTATCTGGCATAGTTCAACATTCCCTATCCTATGCTTTGTATGTCACTTTGACCTTTTCTCGAATCTCTCTCAATCCATCACCAAACTTAGGTTCAATTCATTCGAGTGCATTTAATCCAGCTCTTGGCAAAGAAATATTAAATTAGTTAGGCTAACCCATTTTAGTTTATTCATTCATTAGACCAGTCCAAACCCTAACCTATGTGACTAGCTCATGCCTAGAGCTTACTAAACAAGTCCAACATGTGGGCCTAGGCGGCCTACCAGGGTTGCCAAGCAAACCATAGGGCATCCTACGTAGCCGACAACTCTTGGGTGCCTAGAGTTAGTAGCCACCTAAGGTTTCCTAGGTAGCACATTCCACCCTCTAGTTAAGGGGTTGGGACCAGGAAATCTAGGGCATAGTGAAAGAACGACAACTCGGGTAGGGGTGCCAAGGAACTGGCACTGAAACCCTAGAGCTTACCCAACACATGCGTGCGCGCCCACACACGCACAAGAGAGAGAAAGAGAAGAAAGGAAGGAAGAGAGAGAGAGCCAAGGACCAGACCATGGAGTGATTCTTGAAGAGCTTGTCGGGTGTGAAAACGCTATGTGGTGCCTAAAGATGTCTTCTTCCATCTTCTTGTATTCTCTAATCATGCTTGCAGGTATTAATCTATTTTTCTATGCATGTAATCTATATTTTATCAGTGATTTATTGAAAAAGAGTGATCTCATTCCTATTCTCCCATTGCATGACGATGTTGTACCGCATTATTGTCTATCAAAAAATAATGGTGAATGAAGCAAATATATTCCTCTCGATTGCAATGCAGTATAGAATACAGTCAAGGTTCAAGGACTATGCCAATAAGACAAAATGTTTAAAACCAACTCTATCTAATAAAAAATGAAGGCATTCTCAAATACATTAAAATATAAGTATATAGAAGAATCTCATATGACTATCAGATTATCCACTGTCAGATTACTCGAGCTATATTGATGAGGATGCTAAGGAACAAAGAGGTCATATTAACAAAGATGTTCATAACAAAAGATGTTGAACTGGCTATATGGTGTAACTGTAGACTAAAAATAGGTACATTTGAAGAAGTTTAGCAAGAGTAATCACAACGGATATAGTAAATTAAGCTACAAAGATTTAGTAAATTATATCCATCAAGATGACACAAAAAGGCTTGTCAATTATGCTTATGTACATCAACTTTAGTGGTCTGCTAAACCCATCTGTTGGTAAAAAATGGTTAGTTTCTAGTGTCTATATGTTTTTCCTTCTTGATCCGTACCCTTTCACCCTAATGACAAAAGCTAATACATTTTGTCAAGTTCCTATTTTAGCGATGTTGTTCTCAAGAAACCTGTCTAATTTGGTACAGAAAATACAGCAAGGAAAATGAGGGGAATTGTCTGCAGTGCAGAAAATGTTAGCATTTTCAGTGTTCTAATGAAACAACTAGCTAATTGGTATCACTATGAAAGTTAGAACTACAAGTGACAGCAAACAAGTATTTTAGGAAAACATAGGCAAGAAAGTTGATTCAGGTATTGATGTCATGAACAGGACTCCTCCATTATTTTATCCTTACCATATCATTAGAGCACATTTTGAATGCAGTACTGCTGCTTAAAGAAATTATCTAAATTAGCAAATTTGTATTGATAACAAGCCTTATTAAGTGTAAAGTGAGTGGAACTACAAACAAAAAGCAACATAAAATAATTTAACCCACAGCAGATCATCCAAGAACATAATGGTTTTATTACTAAAACACCAACCTACCAATTCCCATTTCAAGAAGTATTTCCTCTTGGATGGCTGTAGTTACAGCTACTGCCTCCTGCAAACAATAAATATCTAAGTCATAACTTTTGTTCCACTTTGGAAACTTAAGAATTCATAGTTTATATTTAAAAATTAAAAAAAAAAAGAGAGAGAGGACACTCTAAGCTTTCTTTTGAACCTTTTTTAAGAGTAATATATATAAACCATTCCAATGATCCTTAACATGCTCTCAATTCATAATGCATTTGATGTTTAATCCATTCATACAGAAATAAAAATATGTGTTTGTGTTAAGTTGTCAATTATATTGCTGATTTATCTTCCAAGGTTTCAATGCCAATGAAAATTTTCAAGGTACGACTAGATTTCTTTCTTTTTTTTCTAATATTTAATAGCCTGTTCAATATGCGAGTCTGATAAAGATTCCATGTTAACTTTAAATAACTTCTATCATGACTCTAAAGGTTTCAAGTCTATATTTTTATCATTCACCATATTAGTTTTAAGCAAAGGTTCGATGGATTACTACATGATTTCATAAGCTTTTAAGGAAGAAGTGATTGGTTTTCATCTTTATCTCTCATCCATATTTTATATAACAAGCGTATAGCCAGGCAAAGAAAATGAATAGAAGATGCCCATATCTCTCTCCCCCCCTCCAAATAGTTGTCATCTAAATTACATTGCAAACTTTTCCTATTATCATTCTAGTCCATGTGCACACAGTGTCTTCTCTTCTCTTCTCTTCTCTTCTTTGAGAATTTCAATTAAGAAGAATACTGATATGGATCAATTTATCTCTCGTGTTACATGTAATTAATAGATCTGGTGTTAATTTATAGAGGACAAGCTTTAATCTCACATTGATGTTTATTATGCAACATTATTGTATAACTCTTTGTAAGCAGTCCATATTAATTTAAAAGAATTATTCCATTTCTGCTTTCTTTGTTCCTGCAATAAGTTAATATGAAGGTTTCAAGATTTACTTTTCTCCACAACCACTAGATTTAAGTAAATATTTCATATTCTACTGTGTAATTTATTCCATCATAAAAGTAATTAATTTATCTCTCTCTCTCTCTCTCTCTCATCCCTCATTATGGTATGTATGATTTTTTTCTTTTTTTTCAGGTGAAAGTGTCAATGATCATTTCTTAATGACTAAAATTAATTGTATCGATGTTTAACTTTGTTCATATTATTATTTGACTTTTCATTGCAACTTGCTTCATGCATGTAGTATCTCATTCTGTTTGTTCTGCAAGCATCTTCTTCGCTTTTAAGCAAATTTCTTGCTCCCTTTCATCTTCCTCTACCTATTCTTAAGCTTGGGTTAGCTAAAATCATGTCATGTGATCCATTGCAACATGCATAACAGCAAGCATATGATCAAACATTCGTAACTGTAAGCTTTGTAAGAAAAGTAATTCAATGGGGTTTTATTTTTTACTACATTATTTACCTTTGTTTCAAGGGAAGAAACACAAAAAGGTTTTATGGAAAAGTGTTAGTTTTCCAACAGGAATACAAAGATGATTGAAAATCACTTAAGACAAGTTTAATTTGCATTAGATTTAATAAGTTTTTTTAGTTCGTCAGTGTTTAATGTATAAAAAACCTGTAAATTAGACTCTCGCTTACTCTATTATCTCTATCGGAATCCTCTTTATACATGTATGATTGATACATGTACTGCTGGGTGATATTAAATGAACAAAAATACAAATTTAACTATCAGTTGCTGATACATGTAATGAACATAATTCCACGGCAATGGCTGAATGATAGTTGATGTATCCTCATTAACATAGTTCCAACTTAACCATTAATCCCCCAAAACCTATCTATCTACTGAAACCACTGATCGAGCAGGTAATAGGCAACTGAAATCCACGGTCTGTCGGAGTAATTAATGAAACAAGGGAGTAAAAGAAAAATTAGGAAAAATGCCAATTGTTAGGGTTATCAATAAAAAAACCAAAGAAAGATTTCAAAGTGACAGAAGGTAGTACTCAAGAACTCACATTTAGCATAAATGTATAAAGAAATCAACTGACCATTTCTTTTTTTAAAAAAAAAATACCTGCTTGTCCTTTACGGCATCGGCTATCCGTTTCTTGACATCTGAAGATCCAAAGACGCATCAAAACGGGAAACCAGAAAGGAAAACGCACACAAGAGACAAATGAAGAGAAGGGCAAACGGGAGAAGGGGGGAGCGGACCAGGTTGGGAGGTGAGGACGGAGAAGCGAGCGAAGAGGTGGAGGAGCTGGTCTCTGGAGAGCATTTCCGAGCTCTGAAGGGCCCTCGGAGGAGCGGAAGCGCTCGCCATGGCTCAGAGAAGAGAGGAGAGAGAATGGAGGCCGAGGATGATAACAGCCAATCGAAGTGGCTTATAACAGCAGCACAAAGGAAAAGGGGATGTCGCTAGAGCTTGGTGGGCGTACCGTTGTCGCCGTCTCGCCGATATCCTCCAAATGAACGGACCATATCAGGAATAACGGCCGTCATTTATCCAGTCCAACTCGTTCGGCAATCAAAAATTAGCCGTTACAACGGCCACTACAATTCATCGTAACGGAACATTACGATACTATTCATTTAAATCACTATTTAGCGAATAAACGTTAGCTTTTAAATAGATATGTAGGTCACAGGTGACATAAATCCATCTGTTCCACTATTTTTTTTTTATGTCTATGTTTATTTATATCACGAAACAACTTGCAATATATGTCTACCTTATCGATACCTTACAAATAAATTCTAGATATCTATATATACAGTTGACCTATACACTTTATGGATCTTGATCGACATATGAATCTATTTAAATTTACTAGATTTGGATTATTAAATTATAAGAAAATATAATATTATGCTATTAAAACTTTTCGCTTTAATACTTGTTTGATGCTTAGGTTAGAGACCATAAAACATGTAAATTTCGGTCTCTAATCATTCTTTATTTGTTTAACTTTGTTTTAGAACTATAAATTAGTATAGCAAGTAACTAAATTATTTTTATATTATTTTAATTTTTTGATCAAATTTTTATTATTTTAGTTAAATTTTGTAAATAAATTAAATAGTTAAACGGATTGTAAATCCATTTGATCCACTAAATAATTATTAATTGTGTCAGACATATCGCGTCGTGTCAATCCATATATATTCGTATCGTATTCATTTTCACATATCGATCCATTTAATTAAACGGATCATATTTGAATTGAGCTAATCTGTGTTATACCTTCGGATCAACACTGTCCATTTACGATCTGCGAACACGAATTGCCAGTCCTAATTTTTTATTAATATAGATCATATAATGATTTAAAATTTAAATTTAGATAATCTATCTTTAATTTTCAAAGAGTTAACATAAAGTATGTATTCCATCTCATACATTACATACATATACATATACATATACAATACATATACATACATACATATATACATATATGTGTGTGTGTGTGTTTGTGTGTGTGTGTATATGTGTGTGTGTGTGTATGTATGTATGTATGTATATATAGATACATACATACATACATACAACACATATATATATATATATATATATATATATATATATATATATATATATATATATATATATGTATGTATGTATGTACATATGTACGTATGTATAAGAAAGAGAGATGGATTATGCTACTCTCGACATTAGAGGTTCTCTACTGCTCTCAAATTCAAAATCAGTAATAGGCAAACAAAAGAAAATTTTGATTTATACCACTAAAAATACCTTATTATTCTTATTATACAAAAACAAAGAATTTGAGTCTCAATAAACCTTTATTTCTAACAAGTCAAATTAGAGAAAGTCCATGAGTTATTTGTTCACTTCCACCCTCCAATAAGAAAAGTTACATGCATCTCACTTCCATAAATATTTTAATCATAAAAATATAATATTTCTCTAATAAAAAAGGTCACAACCACTAGTATATTTTATCAGGTGATTTGGACTTGTAAGACTAGTTGAAATAATAATGAATATCTTTCATACTTGAACACCCATCATGTATAATATTGTAAAGTCTCACATTAGCTATAGGAACCTTAATATAAACGTTGAATTAGAGAGCCAAATAGTCATAAAAGGTATTTAGTGATCTAAAAGTGGGATTCTTTTGACTAGGTGTGCCTTAATGTGTGGTCCTAGTGACTAGTCTTTGGGACCATGCCTCGAAGAACAATGTCATGGATCCCAAGTATTTGTTCTGATAGCCAGGTGATAGGATATGATATCCAAGCATGCCATCTGTATGGAAGCTAAAAGAAGGCATCAAAGCATGTGTAGAGGAGAAATAAGCATTCTAAGGACAACCAGTTGGCATTTCTCTACCCAAGTGAGGGACCCAAAGTTCCAACCTTGGTGATGGCACAAGCCACCATATTTCTTTAAAAAGAATTAAAAACAGAAATCCTAAAACAACCCAAGGATATTACAGACCCGTGATATAATTTGTACTAGTTACTGCTGATCTACGGCTGGTAGTATCACATCAGAAAATCCTTCAGCATACTGGGTGTGCTATTCATATTCCGCATGCCAAATTCTAGTGCTCATGTGAATACATGTAAAACTGGTGCAACTTTCAAAATTATAAAGATTGGAGAGATTATTTCCAAACAATAATGGAGAAACGGACAGAAGTAGCAAGTCGAGATAGAGGTGCAAACGAGCCGAAGAAAGCCAAGTATCAGGCTGCTTGGCTAGGCTTAATATATACCAGGATTGCTCAAGCTCAAGCAGAGATAGCTAGTGTTGCTCAAGCTCAACTTGTACAAGCTCTTATCCAGGCTTTATTGAGCCAAACCAAGCTTCCCAAATTTCAGCAACCAGCTCATTTTAACGCACAATCCATTTATGAGCTAATATCTCAAAACTGTTTGAGCCCAGCTTGCTTTCTGAGCAAAACCTGAATGAGCTACTGTTAAGCCAATCAAGTGTTGCTCATAAAACACTTGGATTGTTTGCAGCTGTAGATGGAGAGTGCAGATACACAAGTCCCATTTGGAGTAACATACAATTCTCCTTGTAAATCCACTTTAATCATAGGCAACAGTAAACAGCAGACTAGCATCGAGAATAGCACTACGGACATCATGAAACATTTGGATTGTTTGCAGCTGTAGATGGAGGGTGCAGATATACAAGTCCCATTTAAAGTGACATACAATTCTCCTTGAAAATCCACTTTAATCTTATGCAACAGTAAACAGCAGACTAGTTTCAAGAATAGCACAATGGACATAAGCATGCTTCTGCACAAGCAACAAGAGAAAGAAGAGATTCATTAATAGCACAATATTCTAAAGTAACAGTCATGTATATTGCATTCCAAATAATGTGGGAAGGGCATGTAAGCAATAGATGCTTGAAGCTTCTATCTTGGACAAGCACACATTCAGCTGATTTTATTCTCACATGGAATAAAATTCCCAGCAGCTAGTTAAAAGGACTCACGCTGGTTGAAATTTTACAGAACAAATACATGGATGCTTAACCATCACCCAACACAATGATGCAAGTTTAAAAACAGGCAATTTGAGTTTGCTTCTTCTCAAAATATAAGGAAATATTAGTTTTATATTCATAAGGAAAAGTATTGCACAATCTCTGTAATTATATTATAGCAAGACAGATGGTGATTAGCAAGTTACTTATCGTATGAAGTTATATATTATATTCACTAAGCAAAGAACTGCATAAAAGCAACAAATCAACCAAAAGGGAATGATTTTTCCTTCAAATTCTTCAGAACTGCAGACCTATTTCTTAAGCTAAACTTATGATGAAATTAACTCATAAATTAATTGCACATTAATTCCTTTGAAGTTTGAACAGATGAGTGCACTGCCTGGAAAAAAATAAATGTGCTCTCTAATTTTACCAATGAACATGCAAATTCTTATATTAGCATCAGTTCATTACAGACTACCACTCTGTGGCATTTCTTTTTGGTAGAATCTGTGGCATATCTTCAGTGTCCAGATGTGAGAACCCAGCCAAAAAAGACACCATAAAATGTGGTCAATCTCAATTGCTGGTTTCTTTGAGATGCCAATTAGAAATATAATATCCTACTAAAATATACTCTGTGCTCACATTACATAATGGGATATTTTGCCCTCTTAACAAACAGGCACAGATGTGAACTGACACTTGCTGCAATGGTCACAACCCTCTGCTTAATTAAAGGTTCCGAGTCTTGGGCAGTGTACTCTCATGTATTTGACTCTGCATGATTGTACTACGGACGGAACTCCCATTCCCAACGCCCTCTCTCGGGAAAAAAAAAAAAGAAAGAAAGAAAAGACAAATAGAGAGGATTTATTCCACTGACATGATGAAGCTATTAAATATGAGAATAAACATGAAACTCCATGCAAACAGCTATACACTAATTTCATATAACTCAAAGCAAATACACATCAATGCGTTATGAATATGCTGTTGTTGTTGATCGACTGATGGTGAGCATAAATCTGAAACAAAAACAAAGAAAATTAAAATGTACCAGATATGGACGGCAAAATCTTCATGCTATATCCCTCAGCAAGATTTATGTTATTCAAGAGGCATCCTAATAATCCACAACTAAAGAAACAAAAACTATTTGAAAAAATAATCCACATGAAACTGCAGCAAAATTTTCTTACGAGAACTCAAGAGAAGTACATGACACCAGAAAATACAAATTGCCTACATGAAAAAATAAAATTTGAAGAGAAAGTTTCCAGAGCATGTAATTGTAATGAAGATTGTCCAGCTGAGCTACTGAGAGAAAATGCCATGCGGCCCCTGACTCGTAAGAGTAAGCAAATTCATTGCCAATTTGTGAAAGACATTAAAGAGAAAGTGTAAAATCGAATGTTTTTGCTCCCACAGCATATACAAACTGTGGCATCATGACAAAAAAAAAATCAAAACAAAGCCACCAGACAATCAATCAAATCAACCTTCAATCATATAATCTGCTCATGATTCATATTCATTGCCAAGTGCACTAAAAGTTGGTTCACTGCTCTAGGAGAAGAAAAGGATGACTTTAATTCCGTACCAGGCACTGCTATACTCAATTTTAACCCACCAAAAGTCGATAATGTGGTGTGCAAACGAAAGGCTAACATGACAAGACCAAGAACATACCAACCACACCAACCAAAGTGATGCTATAGTTCCAGTACCATTCTCCAAAAACCACTTACTTTTCTCTAGCATAGACCCAGGAATATCCTTCATAATGACCCCTCCCCCTCAGACAGCCCATGATTAGCCATCAACAACATGCACCCATTATGACAAAACTAGAATAAAACCCTCCATCTCTTAGAGGCATTATTTCAAACATCAAACACCTCATGAGAATCAGTAGCATTCCATACTATACAAGCACAAATCAAAAGACAATCCATAGCTTTCTAAAAGATCATTTATAGTATATTAGATATCTTACAACCATAAATAATCTTCCAACCAAAGCAAACTCACCTGCAAGAAAGCAACATAGAAATTGTTACAGAGAAAGAATCATTCAGAAATCCTCATCCAGCTTGAACACATGGTTCCCTCCATGGCCGTTCCCATTCAAGCTTGACATCACTGCCGCCTTCTGGTAGTCCCCGACCCTCTTCTCGAAAAAGTTCGTCTTCCCCTGGAGCGATATCAACTCCATCCAATCGAACGGATTGGCTGCCCCGTACAACTTCCCGCACCCCAACGCCCCCAAGAGCCGATCCGCCACGAACTCGATGTATTCGCTCATCAAATCCCCATTCATCCCCACCAGCGCCACCGGCAACGCATCGCAGACGAACTCCCTCTCGATGTCGACAGCGTCGGCGATGATTGACTTGATGCGATCCTCAGGGAGCTTGTGGTTGAGGAGGGAGTAGAGGAGGCAGGCGAAGTCGCAGTGGAGGCCCTCGTCGCGGGAGATGAGCTCGTTGGAGAAGGTCAGCCCCGGCATGAGGCCGCGCTTCTTGAGCCAGAAGATGGAACAGAAGGAGCCGGAGAAGAAGATCCCCTCAACAGCAGAGAAGGCCACGAGGCGCTCCGCGAAGGAGTCCGAGGACTCAATCCACTGGAGCGCCCACTGGGCCTTCTTCGCCACCGCCGGGACCGTCTCGACAGCACGAAAAAGGCGGTCTTTTTCGTCAGGGTCTTTGATGTAGGATTCCAGCAAAAGAGAATACATCTCGGAGTGGATGTTTTCGATGGCTATCTGGAAGCCGTAGAAGGCGCGAGCCTCGGCAATCTGGACGTCGGACATGAAGCGGGCGGCGAGGTTCTCGAGGACGATGCCGTCGGAGGCGGCGAAGAAAGCAAGGACGTGGGAGATGAAGTGGCGCTCGTCGGGGGTGAGGGTGTGGAGCCAGTGGGGGAGGTCGGCGGAGAGGTCGACCTCCTCGGCGGTCCAGAAGGAGGCGACGGCCTTCTTGTACATCTCCCACACCTGGGGGTACCGGATGGGGAACATCGAGAAGCGGTCGGGGGTCGGGGCGAGGAGCGGCTCCTCCAGCTCCTCGACGGCGCCGGCGCCGGCGGGCATCGACGGCATGGCCGGGAAGGAGATTCTGGAGAGAAGAAGAAACCCTAGAGATGGGGGTGTTTGGGAGTTAGAGAAAGGGGATATCGGATAGAGCTTTGGAGGTGGATGGGAATAGAGGGGGGGATTTTTATAGGGAGATTTCGGGGGTGGGGAGGGCGGGGAGTTCTAAATTTGGGGACGAAGATTGCCGGGGAAGGAGAAGGGGTGGGTCCACCGGGAGGTGAATTGAGGTCATTGTTACCCCGTGGATTAAAATTTAAAAGTTCCGGTTTCTGAACTCAGAATTCTGGAGCGACGATTGGGTCGGATAGCGGAGTCCTTCGGATGCGGGGATAGCGGATGTGACGGCCGTTATCTGCCCACTTGGGCCTCTAAATTGATTTTTGGAGAATTAAAAGAAAAGGCATAGAAAATGGTTTAATGGACCACATATTACGTAGCAGAGGTGGTTTTTACCTATCACTGGTTATATAGGAATATATATTATTTTTTATATTATAAGAATTTAGCAGTATTATTTGTCTTACTACTGATGCAAAAATTAAATCATGGCTATTACTAATATATATAACAGCTCCTATCAAAATATATACAAAATATTACCTAAAGTATCTAATTTTTGTTTGTTTGACAAGCCAAAGCATTGTAACAGCCGTTATGATAACGGCATGATGCCGTTAGTGGAGCATTTTGGCCCTAGCTTGTACGCGTTTCGATGGTGAGGAGAGGGATCGCGGGGAATTTGAAGGGATTAGTTTTATTTTGGGGGGAAGATAATTTTAATTTTGGCGGGAGGTTTCGTTGGGTAATTCGCGCGTGAAGTTGGCGCGGGAATCTTGAAGGCTGTGTGGGGGGCTGATCGCGAGTTACGTGGATGCATCAGTAGGGCAGGTGGGTCCTGGTGGATTTCGTTATTTGACTCGTGCGGTTATAGACTAATAGGTGTAAAATGATGGAGGAAAAGCTTTGACTCGGGAAGAGATGGAATTAGTAGCTTGATTCCTACCTAAATAAACCAAGCTTGAATGAATAATGTAATTCGAAATTAGAAAGTATTTGGTTGAAGATAGTTGCGTTTGAAATAAAAAATAAGAATATATGACTTTCATTTAACTATTTGATTTGGAAGAATATCATTCTGAATTTGATTTGGAATGAATAAAAAAGCTTTATTATTTGAAACCCAATTCCGACTCTCCAATTCAAATCTATATTCCAATTGATTTTGATTCTACCCCAGTCCAATCAAGCTTCGCTCAACGAGCTCAGAAGATGTTTGGTTGGAAGGAGTTTGCATCTGGAATGGAAATGGATGATTTCCATTCCAACCATTTGGTAGAAAAGAGTCACATTTCGATTTTGATTTTAAGATAGAATGAAAATAGCCCAATTATTTAAAACTCAATCCGTACTTTCTTAAGGATTCAAATTTTTATTCTTATTTCGATTCGAATTCTAGTCACGAACTAAATACTTCGGAGGATTTGATCATTCCAATTTCAATCCATTCTAATTTTCATTCCAATTTCGATTTAATTAATTACATGGATTGGAATCGAAATCGAAATGGCCAAATCTCCTGAAGTGGGTTCATGATCGAATTCGAATGAATATTTAAATCCTTAAGGGGAGATAGGAATTGAATTTTAGGTACATTGGGTCATTTCCATACCATCCCAAAATCGAAATAGGATATTGCACCCCAAATCGAAATTGAAATAGGATTTTTTTCAATCAAAGATTGGAATGGGAGTCATCCATTCCCATTTCGATTCTATACCTTATTCCCTCTAACCAAATGCCCCCTTATATATCCTATCAAATATTTGATTTGCAATTGAAATTGAAATCATAATCAAATTCAAAATGATTGGAATGAAAATAGGAATACCATATCCCCGAAACATTTGATATATAACCAGAATCAGAATTTGAATGAAGATTTAAATCCATAAAAAAGATAAGTATTGGATTTTAAGAGGATTCAGACATTCCATTCATCCCGTAATCGAAATTGGAATGGGACTCTCATCAAACGATTTGAATAGGAGTCGCCTGTTCCCATTCCAAACCCCAATTCTCTCAAACCAAGCACCCTTTATATTATATAAATGATTGATCCTGCATTTAATGCATTAATTATTATGTTTTTTATTCTTTTAATCATTAAATTCTTAATTTAGGTTTGAACCAAGCTTGAAATCAAGCTTCATTACAACATTTAATTTAAGTTTGAACCGATCTTCATTCAAGATTGAATTGATTTGATTTAGGACTATCAAGTTGATTGATTAGGCTCGTATTTGGCTCATTCAAACGTAAGCTTGAATTGAGCTTAAAATAATATAAAAAAATCAAGCTTTTTTCAAGGGTTCAAACTTGAATTAGTTTTAAATTAAGCTTTATCAGACCCATGTCAATTTAAACTCACTTTGATTACAACTCTAATGTTTACACCACATCCTAACCTACAATGTATATTGAAAAGGCAAGTTGGATTGGAGCCATGTGAGCAGTGAATGGGTTAAAGAAAATAATTAGAAACTCAGCTAATTAAACTACCACATAATGCATAACACGTCGAATGGCATCTAAAGAGTATAGGCCAAATTAGGTTGAGGGACCGCTCGAAGGGCAAATCAAGTTTTAAAATATGGAAAGCATAGGCCAAGCGAAGGAGGCCTATCCTTCTTACCAAAAAAAAAAGGCGGCCTATCCGAAGGCTAAAGTTGGAACTTGAGGCTAATTAGGTCTTGTAACTTCTATAACTTAACCTTTGACCTATTACTTAATCAGATCTAACATGAAAATATGCAATTATCTAGTACTTAATAACGAATTGCATAAATATTAAATGTAGCTCAAAGAACAAACATTTCACCAACCCGAAGTTATTACTTCCTTTGTTTTATCTTCCAATTACTTTCATTTATACTGCTTTTTAGTTATTCTTAGTCCATAAATCATACATAGTTTCATAGCCACCGCTCCCTTATTTGAGAAGGTGGCACTCTAGTAGTGAAAGTCTTGAAAGTCAAGATCATAGGATCCATAATCATTTGCATCTCTTTCTAGTTTAGATACTGGGGGCAACTCCATGGCAGTCATCCGACCTTGTGACAAGCTTGGGGTCCCCTCTCTATCCTGTCTCAGGAGAAGAAGATGCGAGCAAGCTCTCTAGCATGCTCGATGAGACACATATAGCTAGCTGCTAAGATGTTGCCATGAATAAGAAACAAAATTAAGCCATCGAGCTTGGTAAGAAGTCCAACTCATAGCATTGTTGAAGAACCTTGGATTTCCTAGATTGGTCAACTAGAAAAGACTTTAGACTCAACCAGGAGTCAATTCTCTCAGTAAGCAAACTAGCTCTACCCTTGCTAGGGAACATGGATTCGAGATCCAAATTTCTCAAGCAGGGCTGATGCATTCATCAAATAGTCTATGATAGAAGATTGTCTCATAATTTAGGTTCCATATGGACAAGGGCCAACAAATTTATTAGAAGCATCACAAGCAACATGGGGGACTTGGTGTTCAGTCTCTTATCGCAAGGCGAGAGATCCTGATGGCTCGATATATGGCTAAATTTTTTCTAAACCCGAGGAGCCTATGGAGTATGGTGATGAGGACCAGATACAATCTTGGACTATGAGCGAGGAGATTCGGCCTAGCTAAAGCGCATCTTTTGTGTGGCGGGAGATCTGTGCACGTGCTCCAAAGGTCATTGCTCAATGTGATGGTTGATAGGTGATGGTCAATCTGTATGGCTCTTGTATGATCAATGGATTGATGATTGTCATTTAGCTAGTGGCCGACATTCATTGTCATGAGGTGATGGACGTCATGATGGTGAGTGACCTCTTCGATGCAGATGGTGGTCGATGGAATCTAGCGATGGTGGCTTGGCTCTTTAGGGAGCAGTGGAGGAACGAATATTGACCCTTCCTGTGCTGATCCATAGCAATTCGGACATGCAGGTTTGGAGGCACTCTTGCTCCTCAAGAGTGGTGATGACGGATCTTTATCTTTTATATTAGAAGGGACCGTCCAGGTAAAGGATGCAAGGTGGATTTGGAGGATGGAGGTGAATCCACAAATGAGCCTATTTTTGAGGAAGGTGGCTTGGGATTGGCTTTCGACGAGATCTATGTTGAGAGCCCGTGGTATGAAGATCCAACCAACCTATTTATGTTGTGAATTGGAGGAACAGATGATAGAGCACATTCTATTATTGTGCTTGAAGGTCAGACAAGTTTGGCATCTCACCGATTTGCACCAGTACTTTCTCCAGACGGCAGCTCTGACTGAGGCATTCTTGGAGTATCTTTGTAGGAGTGCAGAAGGAGCTATCTCTGATGTGGTGGCTTGTTATGCTGCTTATATAGCTTATCATATTTGGCCTACAAGGAATGGCCTGCTATTTGCATTTAGAAGAAGCTCAATAAAGTTTATCTTAGAGGCTATGTGTAACACCCTGAGCCAGTAAAGCAGTAATTTAGGAAAATTATAATTATTTTTAGTATACATGAAGGTGTGAAAAAGTATTTTTGTTTATGCAATATTTGAGCATGAAATGAATTATATTTTGAAGAATAATTAAGGTGGTATATGTGTGGATGGTAATTTTGAAGTATAAATTGACTATTTATAAAAATTTTTGAATCCTAGGGGATTGAGTCGGTTAAGTTTAGTGAAAAGTCGACTAAACTGTAGAAAACAGAAAGAATATCAAAAAAATTGTTGCAAAGTATAGGTTGGTCAACTCAGTTTTGGCTGAGTCGACTAAGTTCTAGACTGGGTCAGCTCAGTCTCAAACTGAGTCGACTAAGCTGTAGAAAATTCGAGAGGCGGATTCAGCAGAGATATTTTAAGTTAGAATTTTAAAAGTATTTTTAAGTGAATGATTCAACAACCATTTAATATAAAGAAAGGGGTGGAAAAATAAGTGTTTTGTTGGTTATTTCATGAACTTAACATCTAGCAACTTAAATGTTAGTTTATTTCTCAAAACAAGCTTAGTCACCAACTCTAGTTTACTACTTAATTTATCCCTTAATTCCAAACGTGGAGAGGAGAGGAGCTGAGAATGAGAATGGGAACTCCTCAGTCAAGTTGCAGAGAGTATTCAGCTGAGGATCAAGATTTTAATAAAAATCATTTTGGAAGAAGAAGCTTGCTATTAGGAGGAAAGAAAGCAACCTGGTTGGATAACAGTAGCAAATCAGTTATTGAAGGTAGGAACTTTGATCTCTAAATTAGTTCCTAACTGAATTTGAAAAGGTTCTTACTAGAATTTGATGTTTGGATAATATAAATCATGAAACTCTAAACTTAAAGCTGAAACCAATGAGTTGCTACCTATTTTCATTAAAACCAATTTGAATTATTGCATTGAAGGAGTTAGAAATTGTGTTAACTAAACCTAAAATGGATCATGAAAGAGAAATATGAATTGAATGTATGAGAATATCTCTGAATTTTCAGCAAATAGGCTGAAATGAAGTTGGTTAAAATTGTAATGAACTATGAAATGAAACATGTATTAAATTGCCAAAACCTTGGGGTTTGTATCGTGATTTGGCAAACCTTAAGTGATGTCAAACAGATTAAGATAAAGTTTCAAGATAGAAAAGCTAGAAACCAAGCATAGAACACAAGCATATATTTATGTATCATGTTAAATCTCAATTAATACATATGTGCCAACTGTTATGAGAAGGGAAAGGGCCCAAAAGGAGGGGCTTTGGGATCAGTGAAGCACCGGAGTGTGCGGTAGCTAACTTGAGGTGAGTGAACTTCATCTAACAATGGCATTTTTATCATGTTTTGCTATGAAAAAAAAAGACTAAATTGAAAGCAATCTGATTTTCCTATCGTTTTACAGCTTAGATCTGAATATGTAGGTAAGCATGTATTTAGACTTTCTATCGATAAGTTTTTTATGAAAAATATGAATATATGTGTCATTGACCTGGATAGTATAATACTTGGCATGAAATTTATTTTGAATCGATTTATTTGTATATATGTATTAATGAACAGATGCTATACTATGCCGTGGGGGACTAATTAGTGAACTCAGCTTATGGCAATGAGCCTGTGGCGAGATTATAGGCCTGTAATGATAAACCTATGGTGATATCAAAAGCCTAAGGCAGAAGAGCATGCCTGTGGCGAAATAATCAAATGATGAGTTATGCATCTATGGCCAATGAGTGAGCCTATGGTGACATAATAATATACCTGTGGTAATAAACTTGTGGTGCAATTATGCGCCTGTGGCCAATAAGTAAGCCTGTGCTGACATAATAATATACCTGTGATAATAAATCTGTGGTGACAATTATATACCTGTGGCCAATGAGTGAGCCTATGGTGACATAATAATATACCTACGGTGATGAATGTGCGGTGAGACTAATTGAGAGATGTGATAGCTTAACAGTAAAATATGCCATGGGGGCTCGACGGTATCATGAAGTAGTTGATAGTAACTAGTTATTTATATTTGAAATGATCTTTTCATTGGCTTGATCTTTTATATGGCTTAATCTGTTACATGGCTGGATTTTTGGCATGGTATAATTCCTCATGTGGTTTCCGTTTTATTTATGATTGGCATACAAATATTTCAAAAGCATATCAGTTATACGTATGATGCAAGTATCGTGAGTATCAGTTATATTGTTTCCTCTATTTTAATGATTGATTCTTCTGTTTCTCCATTGTTAGATAGATACACACTTACTAAGACTTTAGTCTCATTATGTGGTTTCTTTTATTTTCTGGACAGACTGAAAAATCATAACTCAGCATAGTGATCGTTAGTATCGGCCATTTGGATTGTCTATGCTAGCTTGTAGAGAGCTTACTTGTGGTTATATTTTGGAATGTACTATATATTTTGAACTATATAAATCAGTAAAAGCTAGATGTATTATATTGTTGATTTATATGTATTAAGCATAGTTGATGAATAAAATTAAGAATTTGATTTTCAAAAGATGTCAAGTAAATTGAGATACTTGAACTAGCAAGTTTGAGTAATTAATTTAGTTATATATATATATATATATATAATATATATAATAAAATAAAAAAAAAAAATATATATATATATATATATATATATATGAGAAGATAATCAGAAAAGTAATTGTCTTTGCCCTTATTCTTAAGGGTGGAGTGTAGCACGTTCGTCCGATTTTAAGAGTGGGGTGTTACACTGTGGGGGTATTTGATGCAATCTCCAAGCCCTCAAAGACTTGAGACTTCCACCTAGCTTACGTAGCAACTTGATGGATGTTAATTGTGTGGGAGCCCCCTCCTCCGAGGTACATGAAGGTCAATTTTGATAGCAGTATTTGGGACAGACAAGGTGGGACGAGATTTGTGATCCATGGACCTAACTCCAGGATGGTAGCGGCTGGGAAAATACATCTTTTTCATACCTATGGTATCTGAGGTAGAACTTCGTGCTACTTGGGCTGGAATTTTGTATGCCAGGCAAATCTTGGGGACTGACCATCTCATCATTGAAAGTGACTCAGTTACAGTGGTGATCTAGATTCAGGACTGTACTCTTGGAGGTCCTGCTCACCCCCTATTGAAGGATATTTTTGTATAATTATTCAGCTATCATGAGTGGGTGGCCAGGTATGTCTATAGGGAAGCGAATACTACAGTCGATTAGGTGGCATCTTATGTTGCAGAGTACTCAGAAGAGTCCTTGTAGATTGAGGTAAGAATATTTTATTTTCTGATTCTTTGGACTGTATTCACAAAAGGATTATTTGGATGTATCATTTTTACCAAAAAAAAAAAATGATCATTGTGCCAAGGCCATTTGTTAAATAGCATGAGCCATCCACGATCTTGATGGTAAAACAGGTTAAGAGATTGTCTCCATGCCCTGGAATGCACCCATATATCTCACAATTAATGTGGCTAACAATAGTGCCAGTGTGGTAAGTTGGTTGATTAATAGCTACAACATGGAAGTTCTACGATTTTAAAGAGCCTGACCTCTAGAAGTTGATGACTTATAAAAAGAAGTCAGGTATTGAAAGGGTCTAAAGATCAAGATGAGAAAGAGGCAACTTTGCAAGTGAATCTACGATCGATGGGTCTGAGTAAGCATAATGCTACTGATGTTTCGATAATTAAATATTAAGCCAATTCTTGAGACGATGATGAATTTCGGCGACCCACGACCATGGATGTATGCAAGAAGAAGCCATGCTAGTGGAGGAGTACTCGCATCGGCAAAAATTTCTGCACCAGAGATTGGATGTGCCTGGCGGTAATGAATAGGGGGCAATAGCTCAATTAGGCCACTGGAGGGCATCAACTCCAATGCTACTGCCACTTCTCTATTAGCAACCATGTATACTAAATACATATATGTCCAGCGACAACCTCAGACCAGCATTGACAGGAATTCATCCTATCGAGGTAAATTTGTGTGTTATGAATGTTTTCTGTTGAATGATCTACAGGCGGAGATTCCTATGAAGAGGATAAATGGATAAGAGTCTAATGAATAGTAAAATCTTTTGGCCAGCATGCGGGTCATGTTACTCATATATCATGTCTGGTCACCTATAAAGCTTGTGACTCCTACAATTTTCACCTAGAGAATTGGAAAGGCATATTGAATGTGCCTTAAATAGGATGATAATGAAGTCTCCACAAATATGAAAAGCCTATCAATTGGATCAAGATCAAGACTATAGAAATATTTATTGATTCAGATATTGATTTGATGGGTTGATTGCCATAGATGTGGTAATAGAAACATCCGATCAACATCTAACCATCAGCCGATGAGATGTGGGGAGTATCATTAAGACCACATTTTAACCTACAGTGTAAATTCAAAAGGCCAATTAGATGGGGACCCCGTGGATAGGCCAAATTGGCTGAAGGAAATAATTGGAGACTTAGTTAAACTATCACATGAAGTCTGATAGGTGCCATATGGCAGCTAAAAAGCATCGGCCAAATCAAGTTGAGGGATCGCTCCAAGTGCAGATCAAGTTTTAGAAGACACAAAGTATAGGTTGGGTGAAGGTGGCCTATCCAAAAAAAAAAAAGCCGAGTCCAGAACTTGCAACCAATCAGGTTTTACGTCTTGCGCAGCTTAAGCCTTCGCCCACGCTAAAGGACTATGATATAGATCGAGAATGTGAAAGTTACCAAGGAAATAGAATTTGGAAAGTAGAACAAATGATCGAAAACTAACTGCTCAAACCATTAGGAGAATTGGAAGGATGGATAGTGACAGATGCCAACATGGAAAGCAAGTAATTGCCTAATGGTTAATAACAAATTATACAAATATCAGGATGTGACTCAAAGAACAGACTATCGGGGAAAACCAACTTGCCTCCATTTGCCGATCAATCTCCAAAATAGTCCGATCGATATTCGACTCTGACCTACCAAATAAACGGACGATCCTGAAAGCGACTACCGACTATATGTCGGCTGAACAGGTCAACACTACTTTCAACCGACCAACCGAACTTTCTTTACCGATTCAGATCGGTAAGCGGCCGATGTTTGGATTCTATAGATAACGAACTACTTTGACCGTCGGTATTTCAGAGTTACTAACCGACAACCAACCCTCGACGCATAGTCAGCCGACTCATTCAAATATATCATCACCATCACAGACGGTTACTCCACTGATATCGCGACGTAATCCATAGAGATTAATAACTCACTACAAGATTACTGTCCTGTGATTCTATGCTGCTAAATGCGGGACCATATCTGACAGTTACGACGATCTACTCTATAAAAAGGGGGTAAGGCAACAAGTTTCGGTAAGCTAATTTTGATACGCTGAGCTCTGTCTCCATTCTCATTTTATTGTTGCCCAGACTCTTTCTCTGACTTAAGCATCGGAGGATCCCCATCGGAGATAACTCTGATCAGTGCGGACTTCATTTTGTAGGTGCTCGTTCCCGGCGAACAGGGGACGAGGGGATTGACAGCAACAGATTGGTGCGCCAGGTAGGGGGTGACAGCGGCAAGAAGAAAACTCGCAATGATGAGAATTAGAGTTCAACGATCAACGGCGATCGACTCGACGAGACACTCTTCCCACCGGGAAGAGGCCCCTCCCTTGCCTTTGGTAGCAGAGTTCAGTTCTCCACGCCCCTTGGTTACCACGGACGCTCAGATTGCTACGATCGTACAACAAATGAACATCCTCGCGAAGGCAGTCAAAATCCTCCAACAACAGCAAACCCAGCCACCACAACCACCGGTGGAGCAACTGATGGCGCATTCAGCGCCTTCCAGACATAGCCGCCATCATCCGTGACGATCTTCGTCTCCTCCACCAGAGCGGCGATCTTGACTCTCTCAACGGGATGAGCAGTGGCACTCGCGGTACTCTCGATGCGCCACCCACCATTTATGGTGCCCCTCTCCTTCCCAGTTAGATCGAGCAAGGAAGGAGAAGCGATTGTGAACACCGTCTGCCTCTAATTCATCAGGAGGATCAACCCCTGGAGTCTCCCACCACCGGCGGTTTGAAGACTACGAATGTAAGTACGAGAAAATCAACCACCGACTCGTCCAGCTCCAGACAGACGGTCAGAAAATGTCAAATGACTTTGATTTTCATACCGTCCAGCCTCTCTCTCGACTTATTTTGATCGAACCGATCCTGACTCGGTTCAAGATGCCGCATGTGGAGCTCTATGACAATTCCATCGATCCAATCGATCACCTCAAGAGCCACAAGGCTCTCATGACAATCTATGGAGCAACCGATGCCCTCTTGTGCATCGGTTTCTCGACTACACTTCGGAAAGCTGCTCAGATTTGGTATCTGGGCTTCAGTCGGGAAGTATCAACTCCTTCGAGTAACTGAAACATTCCTTCGTGGCCCATTCAGCACCAGCCGGAGGCCGTCACGAACCTCGGATAGTCTTTTTTCGATCAAACAAGGAGAGACCGAAACACTCTAAGATTTCATGGCTCGATTCAACGCGGTCACGCTTGAGGTCAGGGATCTCAACGAAAATATGACCATATCGATCATGAAAAGAGATCTGAGGGGATCCCGATTCACGTACTCACTGGATAAAATCCTCCCTCGAATGTATGCTGAACTCTTAGAACGTGCGTACAAATACATGCGTGTGGACGAAGGAGCTTTTGACAAATGCTAGACAGAAGGCAAGGGTCAGAAGAAGAAGAAATAGAAGAAAGAAGAAGCTCCGACTGAATCAAGTCAGCCACCTATCGATGAACGAACTTCGCCTCGACGACGGAGTCCGAGGTCGAACTACAACAGGTATGACTCCTACACTCCTCTCTCTGGTCTTCGTGCATAGATTCTTATGGAGATCGAAGGAGTAGAATACCTACGACACCCTCCACTGATGAGAGCACCGTCGAGGGGCCGCGATCGGAAGAAGTACTATCGGTTCCATCATGATTATGGTCACGATACCGAACAATACATCCAGCTCAGAGATGAGATAGAGATCCTGATTTGATGAGGCTATCTTGAAAAATATCAGAAGGACCCATCGACTCAACCTCCTGTCGATCGACGACTCTAGTCGACTGAGGAAGCTGTGAATAACCAACCGACTGCGAGAGTCATCAACATGATCTCCAGACGGCTGGATTGGGGGGCATGATCTCCAAAATGAAATAACTCCCTTGGAAGATGATGTTCGAGGAATTCAAACTCCTCACTACGATGCTGTTGTTGTTTCGACAATTAGCTAATAAGACTTCTTTCCGAATGCAACCACTCGGAGAATCAACTGCTTCGGTGTCGACTATATTTTGGTCTTCTTGCAAAAATTGACATCCTGACTGCGATTTTAAAGCGACACCGAATATACTTCGACTTTCACTGTAAAAGCCAGAAGATCGATAATCTCGATATCAAATATACTTTGGCTTTCACTGTAAAAGTCAGAGGATCGACTATCTCGACACCAACGACATACTGGTTCTCTCAAAGAACCGATCTATCACCTTCAACTGGAGGCCAGCACCGGCGACACAGATCCTCTCTACAAAAGCCGCACTGCCTCCATAGTCAGCTCTCCATTGAAGCAGCTGGCTAATTTGTCGACTTAGTAGCAACTAAGAAAGACAATATCAAGACGACCAAGGTCGGATTAAAATTATACCAACATGGCCACGGTCAGACGAGGGATATTCAGCTTGCCACCGTTTATCAGATAACGTGACGTATAAGCCCGATCAAGGTTCGGACATGGATATTCGACTTGCCATCGTTATCTTAACCAAATACGTCAGACACCGCTCGACTAGCAAATTCCATAAAGTCTACGAAATAGTCGGATCAACAACCTACATCTAGAGATTATTCTACATACAACACGACGTATAAGTCCGATCAAGGTCCGGGCCATAGGTATTCAACTTGCCATCGTTATCCTAGCTAAATACATCAGGAATTACACGACTAGCAGATTTCAAAGTCTGCGAAATAGTCGGATCTACAATCTACTTTTAGAAACGGATCAACAAGCAAACGCTACAAATTCGATGACACAGGAAAGTATTTCAGAAAAAAACTTTCATCATCAAAAAGAGGAGTTACAAAATTGGATCGGAGTCCGATCATACCAAAAAAAACCAAAGGCACCACCTAATCTTCATTCCACTGAAGAACTGGCAGGTCCGTCTTGGATCGGCATCTCTGATAAATTTCACCTTCTAGCTTGGGAGCTACGCATCGGGTCAGACCACGAAGATGGTTGGCTGATCATGCAGCCTAGCCAACTACATCAGCAATCTGATCCACTTTTACATGGAGAATACAGTTAACGACCGCACCCTTTTGGTTGGAGCCCGATCGAAAATTGGAGTTAGAAAAGAATTTCAGAGTATGACCAACGACCGAACCATCCTCGATGAAATCCGGGCAGCGGCCGCACCCTCCTCGAAAGAGGAGCTAGGGGCGGGCTTCAGATTTTGTCCACCGACGAAAATAACTTTGATCATGCAGCTGAGATAAGGATGTGGGATACACAGAAATGGATCGTCGACCCCACCATCGGCATCAGGAGTAAAAAACTGACATCGACCTGAAGCACGATGCCACTTTCAAAATCGACTAACGATCGGATCCCACAATGAAAAAATCTTCGAGTCCGATAGAGAGCCGTCGGTCGAAACCCACAACTGATCATCCCCTGTGACAACCTCACTCATCGAAAATACTCAAAGAATCTGGACTGAAGAAAGCGACAAGAGACGATTTTCACTCAAAAGCTACTCTCTAACAGAGCCCTCTTTCCAGAAAAGACAAAATGAGGGATGAGTACCTGGTTGACAGAGCTCTTTTATATAGAGAATGCCCGATGGATTGGATGAGAGCGGCCAGACCGAAGCCATGCCAGATGAGATGCATGGCAACATCTGAGCCCATCATCGGCCTGACGGTTCGATGCACTTGTACTAGATTGAACCACGTCACTTTCATCCATGTGAACAACTTCGACCCAATGACTCTCCAACATGTGGCGGGAATCTACAAGCCAGAGTTGAATCGCACGACGTCGGTTCGTCTTCCCGATATAACGACTGGGATTGGCTCACCTTCCGCAAACAATGTCTAATACCAGATCTCTCTGCTGATACGACAGTTCAAAGACGACTAAAGAAATGATTGATCGTATTTTAAAGAATGTGTGATAAAATCGAGACTCGATATAACGAATAACCACTCCTTTCGTCTAAAGTGACCGACCATGTAGCTATGCATGCGATGACACACCATTTGGACTCAAAAGTGGGGGGGCAACTATTGGGGAAAACCGACTGGCCTCCATTTATCGACCAATCTTCAGAACAGTCCAACGACACCCGACTCTGACCCATCAAATAAACGGATGATCCTGAAAATGACTACCGACTATATGTCGGCTGAGCAGGTCGATACTACTTTTAAAACCAATCGAACCCCCTTTACCGACCCAGATCGATAAGCTGTCAATGTTCGGATTCTACAGACAACAGACTACTTCGACCGTCGGTATTTCAGAGTTACTAACCGACAACCGACCCCCGATGCATAATCGACCGACTCATTCAAATATATCATAATCGTCACAGATGGTTACTCTACTGATATCGCAGCGTAATCCATGGGGATTAATAACCCACTATGAGATTACCGTTCTGTGATTCTACGCTGCTAAATGCGGGATCATATCCGACAGTTACGACGATCTACTCTATAAAAAGGAGATAAGACAACAAGTTTCGGTAAGCCAATTTTGATACGTTGAGCTCTGTCTCCATTCTCATTCTATTGTTGTCCAGTTCCTTCTCTGACTTAAGCGTCAGAGGGTCCCTGCCGGAGATAACTCTAGTCAGTGCGGACTTCATTTTGTAGGTGCTCGTTCCTGGCGAACAGACGATGAGGGGATTGACAGCAACAAGACCCTTCACGGATTAGAAATTATCATTTCCTTTGTTTTATCTTCTAATTACTTTCATTTGTCCTACTTTTTACTCATCCTTAGTTCATACATCGTATCATAGTTATTTGGCCACCTTTTCCTCCTCTCAAAAGGCAACATCTTAATAGTGAAAGTTCTTAAAGTGCCAAGTGGTAGGGCTTGTTAGCATGCATATCTCCTTTTGATTCAGATACCACGGCACACTTATGTAGTAAATCAATCTCGTCGCAAGCTCAGGTCCCCTCTCCATTCTATCTCGAGAGATGAAGGCATCAACACCTACATGCAGCAAGATGAAAAAATTTTGGATAGAGAATACTCCATGATTGTTTGACAAAAAGATTCCAAAAATTCCTTTTTTGTTCAATTGTCTTCTAAGATTTTTGTATACCCAAATGAACACCGGCTATTTCTTAGGGCCAGAAATGGGCATGAGCTGGTCCGAGGCCCATCGAGATGGGCAACTTTGGATCAGGCTATGGGCTAAGCTTGGAAGAGTTCAGACAAATGTAGAGCCCATTTATTTTTTGGACTGGCCTCATATATGTCATTGTCATGACTTGGATTTGGCCAGAGCTCGAGCCTGAACTAGATCCAAAATGGAGCCCAAATTAAGTTGCAGACCGACTTATTTTCGTATGCTGTTATTTGGCGAGAATGACGAAGTAGTAAAGGACAAATTAGAATGGGTCAGCTGAAAGATGTATCATATATTATTTACTTATGCTGTAGGAGAAAGCCCAGTTTTTGGCTAACCGATTTATTGTGAAGTAATAGTATAAAATATCAAACTTCAATAGAGTTTGGGCCAAATATATTTTTAGTCCAAACAAACAATTCAGATTTGTTCAATTAGGTTCAAATCGAGCTCAGGCTTGGGCTTGGGTCAGTCTTGGACATAGATTATCTAAAAGTTTTTGGATCTAAGCTTGGCCTAAAGCCCAAAAATAAATTTTGAACCGAATTTTAATAGGAGATGGCTCGATCTAGCTCGATCTGCTTCCAACCTTGCTATTTTTATAGAAAAATGCTTCACTTTTGCTAGCACAAATTTTTGAGATTCATAGTATCAGGTACAATTTTTTTTTGAATGTCCTTCAAAATTGAGGAGCAGTGACCATTGACATAAGCCCTATGTTGATGTGATATGATTTATGAGTCAAAAATAAAGGCATACAATTTTTTGGCTACAAAACTCCAAATATAGGTGCATTATGTCTGATCGAAACTAGGCTATTTTTGATTGTGTGATATAGGGGATATTAGAGGATTGAACTTTATGAGTGCGATACAATTCATTTTAGGTTGATCTAATTGGGAGAAGAAAGATTCTCTTTTTAACCAGTTCAACTCGGATCTCTAACAATAAAAGCTATAGCTATACTATTATAAGAGTACAAATAGTTTTTGTTCATGAGCATTTACAGGCCTTCAATCTCCCCAAATAAATCTTGCTCATCAATGCAACAACTCAAGCCATAAAAATATGCTTTCTAGCTCAACAGAGATTCTTAAGGACTTCTATTTTAGACTCAAAATCTTACCCTAATGAGTCATAATGACATTCTCAAACATTTTCTTAATTGACCCATGCACCTCCCCCTCCCCCTCATCTCGCACACATATCAAGTGTGATTGAAAGCAAGAAGAGGCTTCTATGAGACATCATGACTTGTTTGATGGGGAGTACCAATCCCGCCATTAGACATATATTCAAAGAGACTAATACGGTGGCAGATTGGGTGGCTGCCTATATTATTGAGCATATCGGAGATGTTTTATGGATGATTTAGGGGTGGCCCCTGAGCTATTTCAGGATATTTTGTTCTCTGACTCTTCTGGATGTATTCATAGAGGATATCTATAAATATTCTATTTTTAGCCAAAAAAAAAGCGAGAAGAGGGACTACAAGAGATTAGGCGATCTACATCTCATGGTCCAGGTATTATCATTTTTATTTTTTATAAAAAAATTAAGAAAATAATAATGGGTTTTGGATTGATATCTAGTTGTCTAATTCTTTTCTCAATCATAGATGGATGTTTTTGATCCATCTGATTAAAAAAAAATATTGTTAGACATGTTGGAACCATTGGGATTTGAAACTATTGGGCTTCTCAACGAGAGAACATAATAGAATTGTCATTCAAGACCCATGTAACTCGGGATTAGGCCTCTTCACAGGCTGGATGGCCCGTCCAGTCTGCTCAAGTTGAAAGTCTTTTTGATGGGGTTGGACCAAACTTTTAGATCTGGTAGCTGGACTTTAGACTCGAGCTTGGGTGTTAAAGCCCAACACCACCCCAGCTTGATCTTAAATTTAAAGATTTTTATGATGAAATATCAGATTTTCTTGATATATAAATTTAATAGGAGAAGATCTAGAATATTAGAGTATCTTATTTTTGTTATTGAGCATTAAAACTGTTGTAGAAAATATTTAGTTATTCATATTAGACATTTTAAGTCCTTTTAAGTATTTTTTAGTGTTTTACTAAAAAAAATATTTTTAGTGTTATCTAATAATTAGAAAAAAAAATGGCTAGAAAGCCTATGACCAAAAGCTTGAGCCAAAGACAAGATTGGATATAGAAATTAGATCGAAGACTAGACCAAGCAGAGCATAGGCTTAAATAAATTGTGCTAATTTTTGGACAAAGCCCTGTCCATACCCGAGTCATGAGCATGCCTATTTGAAACTTATTAAGGAGACAAGAAACTAAGGGTTAGATCTAATAATCTTTCTCCAAAGTTGTGAAGCTCATCAGATTAAAAAGTATCAGAAATTCCCTTATTTACTAATAATATGATATCACATACATCATATGCCTTCAGCCCTATTAGAGTAAAATTATTGTTAAAAAAAATATCATGGCCTTAACTCTTGGTATGATAATTCGAGACCGAGCAAAAGTGTGCGGTGCAGAAAATAGAGGCCAACGGCAGAAACAAAGGCAACAAAGGAGAGGAAGAAAAATCAAAAAATGATGCTATTTTATTAGATGATCGGATTACTAATTGTATTTCAATTTTGATGAAATTTCGGTATATTATTTTCGACATCGAGAACTACAAGTTGAATGATTTCGATCTTTGAAAAATCTTCTCCATAATTATTTCAAGCATTTACATATTTGGTGAGATCTGTCATCTATTCTATTTATTGTTGAAATCTATTTTATTGATGATGATTATTCTTACCATAGAATCTAAGATTTATTTTTGATGATATATTTATATAATCTTTAGTTAATCTAAAGAAGACCTGCAGTAATTTTATTATTTTAAATAGTGAAAGATTCATATCAAAATTATGGTGTCTCTTTTTATGGGTTACTTAATTATTTTTATTTATTAATTATCTAAGTAGATTATAGCGATTATTGTTGATTTGTAATATCCTATTTAATTACACAAAAAGAAAAAAAAGTGTGTAGGATTATTGCTTTACATTTTTTCCAACAAAGTAGTATTAGAGCAAAGTTGTTACCGATTGAATTTTCTTGTATTGATTAAATACAAGAACATATGGATGAAAGTATGATTAAACTTATATTTTTTGATTATTCAATTTGAAAGTCTTGAATGGAAGATTTATTATTTTGTAAAGATTTATATGATTTCGTTGAAGAAGATAGCATCAAACTAAGTGAAAAAACTAAGCAAGAATATCAGAAAATAAATAAAAGATAGTTGGATTAATCAGATAATAGATAGATGACAGTGTTCTTCAACATGTTGTCCTAAAGACTAATGCTAATAGTTTATAAAAGAAATTAGGGAGCTTATATGAACAAAAGATTGCATAGAACAAAACATTCCTGATCAAAAAAGCTTGTGAATATGAAGTATAAGGAGAAAGTTCAATCGCGAAGCATCTGAGTAGATTGGAGGATGTAGTAAATCAGTTGGTTATTATAAAAATGATGCAAGATGATGAGTGCAGACTTATTATTATTTAGTTTTTTATTTGACAGTTGGAAAATTCTAGTTATGTCACTCAGTCATTTAGGTCATAATGATATGGTAATATTGAGAATAGTAAAAGATAGTATGATTAGTGAGAAAATCAGAAAAAGAGAATAGGGTATGACTATAATATCAGAGGTATTAGTTATAAAAAAGGCAGAGATGAGTAAAATAAGAAATTTATAAAATTTTAACAACCATGATAAGTCAAGGAGAAGGTCCAAATTCAAAAAAGAGATAAAATATTTTTATTATAATAAGTCTGGGCACATAAAAAGGGAGTGCAGAAAATTTAAAAGAGAGCAATCAAGAGAGAGAGATGAAAAAAGATAAAGCAGCAGTTGCATCTAATGTTGATGTTGCTGTTATTTGTAATGATGATTTATGAACTTTATATGCTATGGTTGTATTTGGATTGTTAATTTAGGTGTCTCTTTTCATGTTACTTCTTGGTGTGACTTCTTCGTATGTTATACTAGCGATAATTTTGATAGTGTCGGGATATGAAATGGTGAAATAATTAAGATTATCAGTATGGAAGATGTTTGCTTAAAAACCAATATTAGATGTCAACAGTTGCTGAGAATATGAGACATATTCCAGATAGCAAGAGGAAAGAAAAAAATAGAAGCTCATCAAAGATTCTCTGGTGGTAGCAAGAGGGAAGAAATTAAGCACACCATATATAATGCAAGCAAAATTGTGTAAGGTAGAGATGAATACAACTAAAAATTTTTCCACTGAATCATGATATAAGTAGCATGGCCACATAAGCGAGAAGAACTTATATCCTTATTAGAAAGAAATTCATTCCTATCAAAAATACGTCTTTGAAGGCATACACTGATTATTTAACTAATAAATAATATAGAGTTACATTTCATAATTCTTCTCTATATAGAAAATACATATTTTAGATTTAATTCATACTGATATT
The DNA here is from genome assembly GCF_000442705.2 of Elaeis guineensis. NCBI lineage: Eukaryota > Viridiplantae > Streptophyta > Magnoliopsida > Arecales > Arecaceae > Elaeis > Elaeis guineensis. The sequence continues at coordinate 119,408,435 of NC_025993.2, forward strand.
TATATTATGGATGCTAAAATTTTTGATGAAGCTTTATATTTTGTTACTTTTATTGATGATCATTCTAGAAAAGTATGAGTTTTTATTTTGAAATTTAAAAATCAGGTACTTAGTGTATTTAAGTATTTTCGTGCCAATGTTGAAAGAAAAATAGGAAGGCAACTAAAATATATTTTAGCAGATATTGGTAGTCAATATAGAGTTTCATTTAAGAAATATTATAGAGACATAGCATTACTGTTCCTAAAATACCTCAACATAATAGAATTACTGAGAGAATAAATTATACTATTTATGAAAAAATTCAGTGTATGCTCTCTTATGCAAAATTACCTAAATCCTTTTAGAGTGAGATGATAAGAACTGCAGTGGATTTGATCAATCTTTCTCCTTCAGTTTTTTTTCAAGATGATGTACTAGAAAGAGTGTGGATTAGAAAAAATGTTTCATCTAAATACTTAAGGGTATTTGCTACAGGGTATTTATTCATATCTCTAAAGATGAAAGATCAAAGTTTAATGACAAGTCTAAATAGTGTATCTTCCTAGTTATGTATATAAAGAATTTGCTTACAAATTATGAGATTCAGTTGATAAAAAAAGCGATCAAAAGTAGAGATATTATGTTTTTCGAACATCAGACTATTGAAAATTTTGAAATAATTGGAAAATCCAAATCTATCATTAGAAATTTTATTGATCTGGATCTAGTGTCTCCTACCATGATGAATGATGATAATAGAGAAAATGTACAAAAAGATGATGGTAACACAGTTGATGAGCCCATACATGATAACATGTGTTGATGAGCATGTTGAGCAAGCCCCTCCAGAATATCCATTGAGTCTCAATTAAGAAGATCTACTAGAAAGTATTGATCTTCCTAAATATATTCTTCTCATGAGTATGTGATGATCACTGATGGCGAAGAACTGGAATGCTATCAAAAGACTATGAATCATGCACAAAAAGAAGTGGTTGAAAATCATATAAAAAGAGATAAAATCTTTGCATGAGAACTACATATTTAGTTAGTGGAACCATCTAAGAGTAAGAGAGTACTCAAAAATGAGTAGGTGTTTAGATTAAAGACTGAAGAGAAGAGCTTACAGTCAAGTATAAAGTACGGTTCATTGTGAAGGATTTGGTTAGCAAAAGGGTATCGATTTTGAAAAAATTTTCTCACCTGTGGTCAATATATCTTTAATTTGAGTTATTATTAGTTTAACTGTAAGCATGAATTTAGAGATTAAAGAACTTGATGTGAAAATTATTTACCTCTATAGTGACTCGAGGAGAAAATTTATTTGGAGCAATCCGAGAGATTCACAATTAAAGCAAAGGACATCTTGCACACAGATTAAAGAAGAGCTTTTATAGACTTAAGTAGGCACTTCAGTAGTGTATAAAAAATTTAATTCCTTTATGATGGGCCATGAATATAGTAAAACCACTTTTGATCGTTGTGTATTCATAAAAAAAATTTTAATGAAGATTTTATTATTCTTTTATTTTATATGAATGATATACTAATTATTGGTTATGATGCTAGAAAAATTGAAAGTTTGAAAAGAAAGTTGAACAAGTTTTTTGCCATGAAGAACTTAGAGATGGCTAAATAAATTCTTAGCATGAGAATTACTTGTGACAGGAAGAGCAGAAAATTTGGTTATCTCAAGAGAGATATATTGAAAATATGCTAGAAAGGTTTAACATGAGCAAGTTTAAACTAATTTCCTCTCTCATTATAGGTCACTTCAAATTAAGCTTTAAATAATGTCCTACAAGTGAGAAAGATAAAAAAAATGAAGAAGATTCCTTAAGCATCCATAGTTGGTAGTTTGATGTATGCCATGATTTATATAAGATCGGATATTGCTCTTATAGTTGGTGTTGTAAGTCGATTTCTCTCTATTCCTAGTAAGAAATATTAGACAACTATTAAATAGATCCTCAGGTATCTCAGAGATACTTCAACAGCCTATTTGTATTTTTGTAAAGGCAAGCTTGTGTTGGATGGATACACAAATGCAGACAAGATTGGTGATATAGATTTTAGAAAATCTACATCAAGATACCTGATGACTTTTTAGAGAAAGTAGTGTCATGACAATTTAAATTATAAAAATATGTTGCTTTGTCCACTATAGAAGCTGAGTTTATCATAGTTACAGAAGCTTAGAAAGAACTTTTGTGGAAGAAATTTTTTATAAGAGTTGCATTTTGAACAAAAGAAGTACATATTTTATTGTGGCAGTCAAAGTGCCATCTATCTTTCTAAGAATCTCATATTTCATTCAAGATCCAAGCACATTGATATGAGATATCATTAGATTCGGGATGCTTTGGAGATAAAGTTGCTGTATCTTAAGAAAATTCATATCAATGCCAATGAATCATATATGATAACTAAAATCTTATCTATAAAAAAGTTGATTGCTTACAAAGAGAAAATGGGTTTGATGGAACCTCCCATATGTGTTGGGAGGGAGAGATTTATTGATGTCATTCCTCCTTACATGGGACCTACATCTTTTAAAAAAAAAGATCACGGCCTAACTCTTGGTGCGATAATTAGGGACTCAGCAAAAGTGTGCAGCATAAAAAATAGAGGCCTACGATGGAAATAGAGACGGCAATAGGGAAGAAGAAAAATAAGAAAAAAGATACTATTTTGTCGAAGAGCTACAAATTGAATAGTTTCAATCTTTAAAAAATATTATCTATTAATTATTTGAAGTATCCATATATTTGATGAGCTCTGAATTCTATTTCTGTTTCTTATTGAGATCTGCTTTGTTTGCTATGATTATTTTTATTATGAAATTCAAGATTTAATCTTGATGATATCTTTGTATAACCTCTAATTGATATATTTAGAGAAAGATCCGCAGTAATCTCATTATTCTAAATAGTAGAGATTCATATCAAAATTGTGGTGTCTCTATTTGTGGGCTACTTGATTATTTTTGTTTATTAATTATCTGAGTAGCTCATAGAGATCATTATTACTTTACGATATTTCATTTGATTGTACATAGAAGAAAAAGAAGTTTATAGTATTATTATTTGTGATTATAGTTTTTTCAATAAACATTATCCACTGTGTAAATAATAAAGTCTGGACAGCAAACAACTTCATGCCACTTAGTTTGGAGTGGCTTTTCTTTGATTTTCTACTAGTTCATCATGATCTTGCTGACTCTTTCACTCCAAGCAGCCAAAACTTGCTCTCCTTTCTTCCTCCAACCATTCCAATATCCTATCTCCTTTCTTCCTTGACAAAAATTGGTGGAAGTGGTGCACATGTCAGTGAAAATGAAATTCTTATCAACAGGAACAAGTCAAGCAGGACACTTAAACACGAGCAAGTGAAGCAGCATACTTAACACGAGAACAAGTCAATTAGACTAAGAAAAACTAACATGGGAAGAACCTTCGCCACCCTTAAAATCTTCAAATGCCAAAATGTCGCAAGAAAGCAGAGCTCCCCACGCCTCCCCAATCCCACTCCCTTCCAAACCCCCTTCCGCCACTAAAATCCCCGACCCAAACGACCCACTCAAACACGCTAGACGTGGACCATTCCTTCCCCAAATAAAACATGTGACCCCGGATATCTCACGCACCTCCCATATTATATAATATCTCACCCAATCTCTCACCCTCTCCAATTATATTACTCCATTAGATTTCTTCCCCGAGTCCACGGTCCCCGGAAGAAGGAGTTTGTCCGATGGGTCCGTTGGTGGTGGTGTCGCAGCTGGCGACGGGGCTGGGGGTTCTGGCTGGGGCGATGCTGGTGAAATCGGCGATGGAGCGGCCGATGGCCGGGCCCGGGGGGTGGCGGCCGCCGCGGTGCGCAACGTGCAACGGCACCGGCCGGGTCGCGTGCCTCTGTTCCCGGTGGTCGGACGGGGATGTCGGGTGCCGGACCTGCGCCGGATCCGGCCGCATGGCCTGCAGCAGCTGCGGCGGGTCCGGCACCGGCCGGACCATACCGGTCCAGCTCAACATCCGGTCCAACCGGCCGCCGTAAGTGCGAGCGAAGGAGAAATATCGAAGATTAGCTTGTGTGTATATCAACGATTTGAGATAATGATTCTCATATTAAAGTTTAGAGCAAGATGGAGTTGATGCCTGTTCTTTCCATTGTACTACATCTGCATCTAATTATAGAAAAAAGAAAGAAAAAAAAATGACAAAACTCAGTTTATGAGCAAGATATGTGTTTGCTCTCTATCTTTTTGCGATATTACACCAAGTGGTTGCTTAATTTTAATGGTGTATTGTGGCTCTTTTGAGGAGATTTTGATGTGTTATGTGTATCTGGATGTTGAAGCTCATAATATATGCCAATAGGGCTATGAAAGTTCCGATTTTGAGGGCCATACTTGATGATTGTTATGTGTGATTCTCAAGTTAAACTCATATGCCAGAATTTGAAATTTGTGGACCTATGATACTGAAGTTTCATCTTATTATTTCCTTTTTAATAAAAATAATCTTTTTACTTGCTATATCTTATTGTTGGTGGTGCTATGAATCCCTTTCTGCATGAATTTGAAAGGCAGTGAGACACATGGTTGTATTGAGATAATAGATTGAGAGAGAGAGAGAGAGAGAGAGATGGAATCCTTTAGTGGACATTGGATTTTTTATTTTTAATTTTCATATTGTTTTTTAGGTAATTTGTTGACAATCTGGAACATTATTAAAAGTTGGGGAAGACAGACTTAACCAAAGATCCGTATAATGCTGTTTATGAGAGACAGAAAATCTTTTGACAGCATAATGGTTGGAAATATAACTCCTAGCTGTTTGGGTCAACCAGCTTGTGATTAGTCGTCATAGCATGATGACTAGCACAAAAAGAAAAAAGAAAGAAAAAAAAATGTGTGAAATTCAGTTCTTACTGTTTCCCATTATTTCACACACTGTTGAGCATTCTCACACATTTTCTTTTATCTGATAGCAGCTAGATGGTTTCCATGCACAAGTGTTCTTGTATGTGATTCATAAGCACTGGTATTGTTTATATTCTGAATAATTTGTTTTGGTTTAGATACTTGTTAGGTCATCTACAAGGCATCGCCTGTTGTGACTTTGAGATGTGTGTGTGGGAAGGGAGGGAGGGAGGGAGGAAGACTGGTGTTATGTAAAATTGGCAGAAGAGAAATGGTCAGAATTTCTTCTTTAGTCTCTTGACAAGGCAGCTTTGGTGAAAACATCTTCATGTCCATGATGTTTAGTAAAGAATTGATTTAAATTAACAAATAAAATTACTAATAGTAATGGAGACTATGATTTGAACTATTTTCTAGATGCCTTTTTAATTGTCTTAAAAACGGACACTGGCATGATCGAGACAAGTCCTTGTAAAATGCATGATTTAAAGAGGAAATGATTAATTTTCTTCAAGAGGGATAATTATGATTGGGTATCTCAAGCCAATTTTATATATTAGATGGCTTCCTAATCCCAAATGTTATATGTACTCTTAAATCTGACCCACTCAACAAAGAAAAAAAATGAGGAAATATCTCTATGTGGTTCTAATCCCAAACATTGCCAAGGGGATTGCTATACCTCGCTAGTTTATGGAAAAAATCTCTTCCCATTGATCTTTTCAGTCAGTTTTCATCACAAAAGTATATCTTCCGGCTAATATGCAATCTGAGTAACCCCTCATATCCATATCTGATCTACTAATCTTGAGGTCTATGCTCTCACCTATACCTCTTATGCAAGTCTCTATCTACCACCTTCCTAAATGATTAGACACCCTAGATGAAGATTTGCCATCTCAGTACTGGATCCTGTACTGGTACCATCCTATTGCAATGTTGGTATGCGGTATGGTATGAGACAATGAGATGTACCTAGTGTTATATGGTTTGATACCGATACGGTATAGTACCGATTGGTATGAGAACTTTGCCCTTGATCCTTCTCACATATGAATTATCTAGTAGATATTTTTTTAGATTTCTTTTCCTGTTTTAACTATTTAGGATAAGGAAAGTATGAGGGGACTGAGATCCTTCTATGTAATTGTATTGATGTCTTTATAGGTGTATTCTGTTTGTGAATGTAAGTGTAAATGCCTCCTTCCATCAACAGAGACACACAAGTGCATTACCTTCTGATGCATGCATTAAAAGTTATAGTGTTACAACAAAGGCCTTTTTTTTGTATGTAGGTGTGTTTATATTTATATACATATGTATAGAAAAATTGCTAATCTTTTTCCCTTCTCCATCATTGAACATGGCCACCTTATTGAGCTTTTAACATGCTCTTATGGCTAATAAGTTTTGACATGTTGCCTTTGATTGTGAGAAAGCTGTTCCAAGCCAACTAGATCATCTGCCTTGGAGTGGAAGCATGTGATGGTCTGATTGCTGAGGCTGCTGCAGCTGAATGCAGCAATCCAATATTTATTTGGCTATTTCTGGGTTTCATTTTTGAAGAAATTGAGATTCCACCGAAATGAACTACAATTTCTCACCAAATTTGATTCTTAACGTTATTTGGACTATCTTCATCTTCAATGGTCTCAGGTGCTGGCATTTTGTTTTCTGCCATCAATTCCCATTTGAACCAATTAAAAAAAATCGGACCCGATTTATTCTGCTTAATTCTCCTCCATTTGACCTCCAACTTCTAAGAAGCTATCTTATTATAATATTTCTGAATAATCATGAAGCTTGCCTGAAGGAACTTTGTTACTGCTGCAAATCTGCCTTATTGTCACTTGTTTTATGAGAAAGATGGAGTTGATGCTGTTAGGATTTCGAAAAACTGCGATGATTTCAAAGATATTATGGATATTGTGTGCTGATTCACTGTTGTGAATACTGGTAATGGAGGTCCAATGTAAAAGTTTTCTTGTAAATTAGACCTATATTAGCAATGTACCTAATAGGCCACCTAGGATGGGTGAATCCATCCTACCATTCCACAGATTAACAAGGAAGCTAGCAATGCTCTTTTTCCCTTCCACTCTACATCTAAGTCTCTTATTTATATTCCTCTTCCTCTCTCTTCTTTTTTCATTCTTCTTATTCATTCAAAGATCTAGCCTTCTTTTTCGATTGTTGACCTCTCTTACTAGCCAAAGAAACCAAGGATTCAGATCCAAGTAGGATGTTCTACAGGACACTAAGATAGGGTACTATCTCATATGTCGGGATGGATCGTCCCCCCATCATCTCAATGTCCCGATTGGAACGTCTTGGGATATCTCCTGTTCCAAGTGTCGGGATAGGGCGGGACGGCAGTACGTCCCGTTCTATGAAAAAATCAGAACAGCCCCATTCTATGGGCTTTAAAATCTTGAAAGAAACAAACTTGCACTTCTAATCCTATTAATCACAGCGCTTCTTCTGAGTTTATTCTCCAATATATGATCATAGCTTTGAATATTTCATACATGCAGCGGTGTCAAAAATTGATGTTGTCGCGATGTTGTCATTAGGACACCGTGATTATCAAGTTAATTTCGATTTTTAAAAATTAGAAATACGTAGAAAGTAGCGAGTTAGGTCGAATCCACAGAGAAAGCAGTGTTTTGATTTGATAACTTTGATTTTTATAAAAATTTTTTTTGAGAAAAGCAATTTAAGTCGGAAAACAGAAATTAAAAGTGCGAAAAAAATAAATCAGATACTAAGATCTACTATCTAGATCCTAGCTTCTATTGCAATAAAAATAAATAAAAAAAATTAAAATGCATAAAAATAAATTGGTACTAAGATCTACTAACTAGATCTTAGCATCTACTTGCAATAAATAACAAAAATTTAAAGTGCAAGAAAATAAATTTTATATTAATTAAATTTTTTTAAAAAATAATAAAATAAAATAAAACTATAACAAAGATCTGAAGTTGATCGGCACAACCTCGTCGGAAAGATAGTTAATGACCTCTCCTTCTTCCTTCGTACTCCATGGAGCGAACCGGCTTCTCTTCTTTTTCTCTTTGGATTCCTAAATCTCTCCTATTTTTTTTTTTTTTTTTTTTATTTTTTCTAATTTTTTTCTATCTATTCTCTTATTCCCAGACCTCCTTATTTATAGGTGAATTTTTTTTTCTTTTTCTGGTAGAAAATGGAGTCCCAAAACTCCTTCAAAATATGTCCGACCCGCGTCTTACATTCTGGCCATCGGATCATGCTTGGACGCACGAGATCTCATCAAAATTCACTGTCTAGTTCTTAATCTCAGTCGGATTCGATGCTGGTCGTCCGATCTTGTGATGGATTGAATTTCGTCCGTCGATCAGTGCAAATCAGCTTCAGTTCTTCCACCGACAACGATCAGGACCGTCTGATCTCGCTCAGGATTGCTTGGAGCCGTCGGATCGTGCAGTTGATGTGGGCTACTACCGCTGGATATGGGATAGCGTGTCCTCAGCCATCCGATCCCGTGCAAAACCAATCCCAGCCGTTGATCAGCGCACAAGAGCCATACGCCGCAACAAAGACCGGCGACACTATTCCTCTGCATCGCGTGTAGACCCGACGTGCCGCGGTCTATGTGCCGTGCTGTAGACCCCGTCCTGTTCTGTGGACCGCTCGTGGATCGAGCGGCCGGTCCATCATGCATCGAAGGCTTTTTAAAATTGATTTTTGAATATTTTTATTTGATCTTGCTCGAATTTTGTGCCTACAAAATTAGAAAAAAATATAAATTAAATTTTTCATTAAATTTCTAATGAGTGTGAAATTATTTTGATGTTTAAATTGATCAATCAGCTCAACATCTATTTTTATAAATATGCTCTAATTTTATATTTTTTAAAATTATTTATTTTTGCAAGAAAAGCCAATGTAATTATGAAATTAGGTTTTTTTAGAAAATGTTAGCACCATTAATTACCAAAAAAATACCTAAAATAAATGTCAAAATATACGGCTTATCAGCAGCATTGTGCCATATTGGTGCGTATTGGCTGCCCATAAGTACAAACACTGTTGAATAAATCAAACTTATGCGATGGACCATGTTGAGACATTCTTACTATTGACCAATGTAAATTTTGTTGGAGTACTCATCTTTACTGTAGCTAATATAATATGGCTATTGTTCCAATTGAATGCTAAGAATGTGTTTTGGCAAACTGACTTTCATGAGGGGATGCGTATCAAGCCACCTCCTTCATTCACCCTTGTTAGAGGATAGTCAATTATGCCACTTCAAGAGGCCCCAGAGGGTCATACTATATATGGCCTCAACTAGTCTCTTGTGCTTGGTTTGGCAAAATTTAGTCATGCCTTGTGTGACTTTGGATCTATGAGAAGTTAAGTCGATCATATTTTATATATCAAAGGGACTCCTCAAGGACTTTGTCATTCATTATCTTCTTAACATTGAGGTAGCACATTCCAGCGAGTATTTGATTGTATCCTAGCAAAACTATGTGCTCGACTGTTAAGAACACCGAACTTCTTTGATGTAAACATGCAGAAACCCCTATGAAACTCAACTTAAAATTATATGCTGATCAAGTAGAGCTTCTAATAAAGTCTTTTTATTTTGGTGTTTTTAATTTTTGTTTAAAGATAACTAGTTTATAGAGGCTTCAAAGTTCAAACCATCAAACCTCTACATCATACACCCAAAGATGTGCAATGTACTCTAGTATTAATAGAATATTTTTTTTGAATTGCTTTACTTTTCATTTTTGCTTGGTATTTCTCATTCTTTTTAGTTGTTAAAGATTTATTGTTTATGTACTGAAGCTGCATAAATCATTGAACTGTGAAACTCATTTGCCTTTGTCGAATTTAAATTAAAATGGAGTTTGTTTCTGGAAGTTGGATCATATAAAACCAGGGGCCTGTCTCCATTGGTGCTTTGTGATAGCTATAGATGTTTACCATACAAGATTAAATAATTCTTTCCTTACCTACATTGTAGGATTTAAATTGTTGATCAACACTTCTACATTGGCTATTTCTTCCACTAAGGTTTTGACAGAGGCCTCTCACTACCAAGATAACAATTGGAATCCAATGATTCTAACCATATGATTAGACTTTTATCTGTCTCTTTATGTGTGATCTTGCGGTCTGCTTGCCAAGGCTGTTGAAGCTGGACGCACCAATGCAATCTTGAGTTTGTTGTTTTGGGTGTCGGTTTTAGTGAAAATCAAGATTTCTTCATGACCAAACTACTGATTTCATGTTATTTTGACTTTTGTCATATTTTGAATCCATCTTCATTCTTCAGGGTCTTCAAGCTTCCCTGTGCTGTTTCATGTTGGCTTCCAGTTCTGTGAAAGTAACTTTATGCCTTCCTAATCTTCCGCTGCATTGCTGATGCAGGTTTCATAGAATTTGGCACACCATTTTACTGGGGAAGTGATGGCACAAATTGTTTCTTAATCAGTTCTTCCTTGAAAATTTTCGTCTTTACTAAGTTTGATAGGCAGGAGATGCAATGCTTGGAAGTGGAAAGCTTAGCAACATGTGCTTTGAAACATAGGCAAGAATTGAAGTTTCAGCTGAAGCTGACTGAAATTGTTGAAGCTATCTCACTTAAAGCCATTATTGCTGTTTGTGGACTGATTGGGGACCATTTTTCTTTAGTGACACTTAGGGGACAATGCATGACTGTTGATGTTCACCTCGATATTCCCTAGTTGATTTATTTTGATAAATAAAGAAATTTGTTACTTTATTTTTTCTAAATATTGCTGAGATAGTTAATAACTTAATATGGTAAATGCAAGTAAGATCTATGGGACCTTTCTTGCTTTAAACTATTGTGTCCTTTGAATTTCTTTACTAAGTAGGAGGCATGATCCTTAACAGATAGATTGGTGCATTCATGTGACATATGTTATGTACTTAGTTTCAACAAAATTTACTTTTAGCCTAAAAATACCCAAACTATGCAAATTATGATGCTAGATATCTCAAAATACATTAAAATGTTGTGAAACTAGGTGCCCTATTTCTGTTATGACTACATCTGCAGATTATTGCTGCATGCAGGATGTTCTTGCGAGTAAATTTTATACATGTCTTGCTGTGGAATCACCTTTAATATTCTAATGTACTAAAATGGCGTTACTTCACTTTTTGAGCGTTTTTCTTTTTTCTTTTTCTCTTCTGGTCTGTTTATGCATGTAGAATGTAGTACTCAAAAGTATCCATCTATTGCTAAACTGCGTGCAGTAATATTCTTGCACGATGGTGTCTAAGATATCATCCAGGTTGGAGTAAACTCCAGCACAAAAATCAACTGGTTTTTGTAAGGTATAAATTCTTAATTCCTGGTGTGTGTTAGTTTCCTTTTTTCTTTTACATGTTCAAAGCATACGTACCTTCTACATCAAAATCTGCGACTTCGTGACAATCATTATTCCTTGCCATTGTTTCAGTTTTTAAAAATTTTAAAAAAAATCAAAAGAAATGGGTTGCATGGAGAAAGTTGTGTCAGAGTTTTTTAAATATTAAAATTATGATTCACTTACTGTTGTGAACAATGATTTGATTTATTGGAAGTCATGTACAAAGGAAATTTTATGATTTATCATATAGAATATGTGTCTCAAAGTAAAAGATGAACAAAACAATGACAGAATGTTGTTTGTCACCAACACTGCATCTTAGACTTTTATTTTCCAATAAATTTTTTGTTCTTTTTATTATTTAATGAAAGAAGCTCAATTAGGAGCTCATTCTTATAGATTTTGTTTTAAAGAGGATATGAAAATAGATTTCTGTAAATGCCTTTTGTACTATAATCATTTGGGCAAAGGTGCCAGCTTTTACTAAGATGGTAAAGTCTCTAGCTGGTTGCTTCAGAGACATGGTATCAAAACCTGTCTTAACTAGGGTTCAGGGGTTATGGGTACTTGGGGGAGGGTTAAACCCCACTCTGTAGCTGATTGCCACAGGCCTCTTGTACTGGAGAAGAAAGGCCTTCAGCTGAGGTCTCAATTATTATGTGAGGTGTTGATAGAACTTTTACACATGCTGAGACACAATGCGTAGATTAATCTGTTCATCATTGGTTGAGCTTTTCAAGGGAACATGAAGAAGTGGCTGTCTTTCTAGTCCTATTGCCAATACACAAAATTATCAGTCATTTTGTGTTTCCTCCCATTTTCTGTCCCACAAGTAGGTAATCTGTGTAAAATGCAAGGTTGCATGTTCCTATTTTTTTTACTTCTGTCAACAGCAACTTGCACTTCAAGTTCCACTTTTAATTCTCTGCTTACCTGAAAATTTAAGACAAGCTTCCATTTCAACTTTAGATATACTGTAGTGCATAGTCTCATTCTATGGACCTTGATAGCTTCATATATTTTTGTTTAATCAGGAATATTGTCCAAAACTTACTGATTAATATCAACTTTGTTTTTCTAATTCAGTTGTGTAGAGATTATTTTGAAAAAAAAAAAAAGTTATGCAAATTAGATGCTGTATTTCTTTCTTCTCCAGAAGTCGCCCTTTCTAGATCTGATTTCCAAATTTAATTACTTCAAAAGTTTGACGAGACTACTTATATGCAGGTTAAGAAGCACGACACTTATTGGATATAGATTTTAGTCAAGAGCTTCGTAGACATCCTATTGGGATTCTCTCCATGTTCATATTGAATCTATCTCTTCTATTTTTGGTAAATATACTCCCTACCAGCATAACATTTAATGATATACTATCTTGAAGGTGTTATATTAATGGACTTCACTGAGGGCTCTTCATCTGTGTTAAATATTCATGTCTAGTTCAACCGAAAAGATTTATATCTGGTGCTAACCCTTGCAGCTATTTTTGAAATTATGGGTTTGCAACCACTTTCTCTCAAGTGGTTCATCAAGACAAGGTAGTTGTAGTAGAAAAAAGTTATACATTACTCTGGCTTTACTTGTACACATTAACAAATTTTGTTCATCTTTTTCATGCACTTGAGAACATCATTCTGTCTGTTAATATTTATACAGGTTATTTTTCTTGTTATTTGTTTGTGTTAACTTGCTTTTGTCAACGACTAAGGTGGTGACCATTTCTGAAACAGAACAGATAAATTGTTAACATGCTGTTGTGAAGAATTGTTAGTAACAGACACTAGCTAACTTCAAAATTTTAAGGATGCCTAAGTATGAAACACTTTGATCTTGTACATCTAGCCGTTAAAATCCTCATACTTGTTCTAATCCACATGCAAGACTTCTAAAGTTATTTGTACACTATCCACTTGTTACATTAAACACTTAAGCATAAAGCAAGCATTATTTTTAATGATACAAGCATCCATGACATTACTCTCCTCTGTTCAGCTCAGCTTCCATTTCTGCAAAAGATTTACATCATTCTGCCCCATGTTGACCACAGACAATGCTCATCTGATCCTCCTTCACTTTGGAGTGAAAGCCTGAAATGAAACAAAGATATACTCAAAAACTGCATTCTAGAGAGTAGAGATTATGTATCTATGTAGTTATTCAATGCTTCTAAATTCTGATAGTTTTCTTGCACAGGAAATTAATGGAAGCTTATCTTGGAATGGCACTTACAGCAAAGATAGTTGCGTGGCCAGGGTCTGCAAGGTGAGCAAAGAGGTTATCAATTGGGCCAGTGCCAGTGTAGATGGCTTGGAACCAGGCACCCATCACTGCCAACATTGCCAGCCTTCCATTCTTGATCTCCTTGGTCCTCAGCTCCTTGACCTTCTCAGGGGAACCACTTCCCCATCCCAGTGGGTCAAACCAGAATCCACCTGGGTATCCTACATCAGTCCCAGTGAGCTTGTTGTTGGGGAAGATGGGATCAGTGTTCACACACCCAGGCTTGATGATGTCGGCCCACCTTCTCCCCTCAGCCCAACCAATGAAGATGAGCTCAATAACGAAAAGGGTGGTGGTGTCTGTGAAGTATTCCAGCTCTCCAGCTGTGTACCATGAGGGAGTGTTGAGAATGCCAATCTTTGTAAGGAATTCAGGGATGAAGATTCCTGCGGCCCCCAACATTGCCCATCGGCAGTGCACGAGTTCTGCCTGTTGGTTCCATCTTAAGCTCTCTGGGTCAGACCCTGTGTAACACCCAATAACCATCAAATGTGCAGGAAGGAATGCTGCTTTTTTGAAGCTCCAGTTGCACAAAATGTTTTTCAAAACTCTTTTTTGGTAAGCATTGGTTATCGATTTATATGTGCAAGTTAACACATTTTTGAGTTCGAAACATATTCAAATATCATATAGTGAACATTTAGAATGCATGATTCATCAATATCTCTATTTTCTTGTTTCAGTTGAGAGCATATATGAAAAGATCAAATTTCAAAATATATATTTGCAGATATTGTCTACTTTATCAGTTTTCTGAAACAGTATAGTCTCAATGGATATAACACTTACCAAGGCCTAGGGGGTCAAATCCAAAATCTCCTGGGAGGCTGCATCCATGGAAGTGAAATCGGCTTAATGCAAATCCATTTTTTGAGAATGAATTATGGAGGGAAAGATGTTGGGGTGGTCAAAGAAATGAGAAAGGAAGGAGTCTTTACCTTCCATCAAGCCATGGAGGAGGGGTGCTGCCTGGGAACCAGAGGGGCCTCTCAGATATTGCTTCTGCAGACACTGAAAGTGCTCGGCGTGCAGTGGGTGCTGTCCACTTCTTCTGCCTTAATTTTGTTCCTCCAAGGAAGGATGCCTTCGTTGCACCCAGTCCATTCCCAGTCTTCTGAGAACTGAATTACATCCAATCAAATTTATACAATGATCAGAGGTTCAAACACCTTCTTCTCCTCACATATTTGCTTCCAATAAATCACATTGATCAGCAAAGAACCACATAAATAGAAACAGCTTACATCTAAAATCTACTACACTCACTACGATAAATGGTTTAAATCATATCAACCAGAAGGAAACAGAAGAAAATCAAAAGCAAAAAATTTTCTGTATGCAAAAACTAATATTGTATCTGTAAATTATAAAAATTTATGTAGATTTGTACAACCAGACACACACCGATAAAAAAGGATGTAAATCTAAAACTCTTCCTCTTCAAGATATATTTTTAATAGAAGGAACTATTATAGAAATTTAACATGATATTCTTAGCCATTTAAGGGTTTTTGAAGAAGATAATCTTGCCTGGCAACAGCGGCAACAGCAGAAGAGGAGGCACAGACTGAAGCCATGTTGCCCTGTTTCTGGTGGTAGCTAGTGGGGAGTAGGATAGGAGGCACCAGTTTAATGCATGTAGTGGGCTTATCTTGGAGAGATAGGAGGCTGGTCCTGTGAGGGCCTTGTGTTTTGACACGTGGCACAGAGAATCTGAGTCTTGGATCCTTCACCTCCAGAAATTAGCTGACGTGGATGTTTGAAGATCTTGTGACTTGTGGCTGGCATCCAAGCAGACCTTGGCTGTGATAAAAAATCTTGGAGGGATGTGGTTGGCAGTCAGGACAGCTTGGGGTGGTGAATCCAGTTATAAGAATCATATGAAAGGTTAGCCCTATTTTCTCTTTTATACTATGTGATTCAGAAAATCTATCAAACATGACAAGATCTGATCCAGTTTGGTGAAGAACTTCGATCCTGACCATCAAAAATGTGTGGTGTTGCATCAAGTGCCGCTCAATTGGGTCCATAATATCATTTCATGCTTGCTGGATTTTGGGTTTGTGTTCCTCTTGCATCCGGATTCATGTGGTCATAATGCGAATTGAAACAGTAAAGGGTCACATTTGGGGCTGGACCTAACCTAGGCAGTTGCTGCAAGGAAGGATCATGCCATAGCTAGACCATAACAAGATTATTAATAGCAACCGCATGTTATCTTATCAACATAGAGTTAGCTCTTGGGCTTAAGCTTTCAATAGGAAGGCTCTATTAAAATAATAACATTTTTATTGGAAGTGTGAATGTGGTCCATTAAAAAACACTATTTTTGCTCTAGATTGCTATTTTAAACGGGAAGGCTCCATTAAAATAGTGCTGTAAGTATTTTTTTAATAAAAATAATAAAAGTAAAGGATTTAGAATCCTGTTCATAAATTTTTTTATTATTTTGTTTTGAGAGACTTGAATTGATTCGGTTGGAGAAATTTTTTTTTTCCTATGATTAGATCAAATTCGTATCAGGGCTTTAATTCTCATCGGTGGGGGTGTTAGTCTATGGCCCAGATCATGCGAAAGCTACAACCCAACAGAAGAATAACCATCGGTGTATCAATCCATTACTTCATTCAAAAAGACTAGTGAAAAATTATTATTTGGATTTTTGATCCTGTATAAGCATCCAAGATCTTTCTAACGAATAACTGATATAGAATTAAATATACATCTGTATGGATCCTCATATACTCCTTTCAGTTTAAGTGTTAGCATTTTTGTCAGGTTAAGAATCCATATCCATACAAATTTATTCATAAACACTATATTTAATCTTTGGTTAGTCTCAATGAACTCATGTTATAGCATATTACTAGTCCAAATGAGTTATGAATTGGATCGGCTCTGATACCACTTTAACTGTCACATCTCCGACTCCAAAATTATAATTTAAGAGTTTGACAGCTACTACATACTTATAGGGCTGACTCTATAGGCATGCAAAGCATTCTATTTGTTAATGAATTCAATATAACTTAAAAATTATATAATTCATATATAAAAGAGTGAATATTAGAATAACTAAACTATTAATCCAAAATGTCACATACATTTCAACTACTATCATAAGCCATACCATAGAAATTCTTTCTCTAAATTTTATAATCCAAAACTTTTAGTTTTAAATTATTTATACATCATCTAGAAAACACTAATACACGTGTGCGCGCGCGCGCGCGCGCACACACATATATATATATATATGTGTGTATCTATGTATATATACACATGTATCTATATGTATATATATGTATATGTAGGTATATATGAGTGTCTATATATATATATATATATATATATGTAATGATTTTTAAAAATAATTTTTATTTTAATTTAAAGATAAAAGGGTACATACATTGGGTATGACATGCTGTGGTAGGTTTATGACTTGGTGTCAAGAATGCATGACGCATCCAAGAAGAAAGAAAAGAAAATTCTTTTGAAAAATGAAAATAGTGGTCACTTCTTGCCATTATATTGTATTTATAAACTCATGATTACATGAGGATGCAAATAAAAAGTTGGGCCCAATTGATTTGGATTTAGATAACAAAACTTAAAATTCAAATTTAGATTTAAATTATAGCAAAAATAGTGATCATATTGGTGTATTTCATAATTGTATTAATCAAACCTACTATCAATGGTCCGTTGTTTGAAATTTAAATTCAAATTTAAAATACACTGAAAATGGTAATCATATTGATATATCTTATGACTGTATGAATCAAATCTACTATCGATGGCTATTGTTTGAAATTTAAAATTTAAATATCAAATGCACAAAAAATGTTAGTCATTTTGACGTATCTTGTGATTTAGGTAGATGTGAATAAAGTTTGCTATTATACCTCCTCAAGCTAAAGGGACGAGTCTGAACATTAAGCTTGACCTATAAATAATATAAATGGCTAGGACAAAGATCTTTGATGAAGATGTCAGCCACCTAATAAATGGTAGAGATGAATCAGATGTTCGGTTCTTTATAGGCCATCTTTTTATAGACAAATTGATAGTCTGGCTGAATATGCATAGTATGAGCATGAAAAATTAGATTGAATGTGAAGAAGACGGTAGAAACATTATCACACCAAATAAGAGGAGTGGTCTGGAGTAGAAGGTGAAGTTCATTAAATAGATGGCAAATTCACGTGATTTCAATAGCGGTTTAGGCCAAGCTTCTATATTCAGCCTTCGTAGATGATCGGACGACAGTAGGTTGCTTCTTAGTACACCAAGAGATTAGATTAAATTCAAGATAAATACAATATCCACTAATCGAGTGATTATCAATGGGACAATCAGTCCAATCAGTATCATTATAAACTTCAAGTTTAATTGGATCAGACTGTAGGAACAAGTCATGAGTGAGAGTTGCTTTTAGATAACATATGATACATTTGATAGCAATCCAATAGTCTTTTTGTTGGGGATTGGACATATTAAGCAATCTGATTTATTGAAAATGAGAGATCTGGTCTGATAAGGATAAAATCTTGTAAACCACCGATAACACTACGATAGCAGGTTAGTTCAGACAATAAGGGACTGATGGTGCGGCTTAATGTGGCTTAAGCAGTTGGAGAGCTAATATGTTTACATCTAGGCATATCAATCCATACAAAGAGGTCAAGAGCATATTTAGTATGAGGTAGGTGAAGGCCATGTAGAAGGCGATGGACCTCAATACCAAAAAAATAAGCTAAGGGCCCAAGGTCTTTTATTTTGAAATGGAAGCTTAACTTGATAATGAGCATGGAGATATGAGAGGGACTATTACCAATGATGATAATACCATCAACATAGAGAAGGAAAATGGAGTAGAAGACCTCATGACAAATGAAGAGTGATGAATCACACCGAAATGTGAAGAAACCCAACTCAAAAAGTTTAAAAGCAAATTTCTGATATCATGCTCTAAGCACTTATCAAAGACTATAAATAGAATTGTATATGTGACAGACATGTGTAGACCATGTTGAATCGACATAATCAAGTCGTTATGCTATGTATATCTCTTCTTGAAGATCTCTGTGAAGAAAGGCACTATCAACATCGAATTGATGAAAAGGCCAATAGAAAATGAGGGCCAAAGTTAACATAATACAAATAGTATTATGCTTCACCATAGGATTGAAAGTTTCAATAAAATCTACTCCTAGTTGTTGATGAAAGCCTTTTACAACAAGATGCACCTTATACTTATTGATGGAACCATCAAGATTTTGCTTGAGATCGATATATCCACTTACAGTCTACAATGTTCATATTAGACTGAAATGGAACAAGAGACCACATACTAGCGCATTGCAGAGTGATGATTCAGTGTCCATAGCAACACGCTACTCAGAAATTTTAGATACTTGTGTATAGCATGATGGCTCCAACGGATAAGCAGTGACTAATACAATGAGAACATGATATTTGGTGCTAAAGAAGATCTTCATTTTAATAATTTTATTTTGGGATCTTGTCACCATTGAATGAGTGTAGCTTGGATTTGAGGCTGGTTGGATGGATCAAATTAGGACTGTTCTAGGTGGATGGAATGGAGTGGCTGGGTACGAGGAGCAATGTAAGTTGATAGCTAAGTGTGTTGCTATTCTACTACAATCGGGCTTGGAGAGGAGCCTAACGGGATAAAAGATGAACTCCTTATTGCTGATAACATGCTCAAAACAAGCTAGAGATTTGAAGTGGAGCTTGGGCATTGGATAGTATTTTGGTATGGCATTGCTAGCTGAGACACTAAGAATTGAATATAACGCACCATGTTTGCAAGTCTTGAAAGTGATGAGGATGAGATGGAGGGAAGAGGGGTTACATTACGATATGGAAAGAATGACTCATCAAAAATGACATGTCTGGATACAAAAATATGATCTGATTTAATGTCAAGGCACTGATAATCTTTTTGATTGGTACTATAGCCAAAGAAAAGATAGCAAGATGACTTAAATTCCAGTTTATGAGATCAGTAAGAGCGAAGACAAGGATAGCATACACATCTAAAGACTTTAGGATGGATTTAGTTTGGTGATTTTTTAAATAAAACTTCATAAGGTAATATACAGGGTATAGGAGAAATAGGCAGCTTATTAAAAAGATATGTAGTAGTTAAAAAAAATTTCAAACCAATACTTTGAGGATAAATTAGAGTGGGCCAATAACCTTAGGACAGTTTCAGTAATATAGCGATATTTTCGTTCGGAAACACCATTTTGTTCAAGCATGTATGGTTAGATCAATTGAGATATAATACCATGAGATTTAAAAAAATTAGTGAATGCATGTCCTGTGAATTCACACCCACCATCCAAACGTAGAATTTTAATTTTTTTTTTCAAAGAGATTTTTAATTTATTATTTGAAGTGAATAAATATGGTGAATACATCAGACTTGCATTTAAGTAGAAGTATATATAACAACTATAATCATCAACAAACCTAAGATAGTACTTGAAATTTGAAATCAAAGCAATAGGAGCAAGGGCCCCATATATCACAATGTATTAGTTGCAAAGGTTTAGAGAAAAGAAAGTTTTATGACTTTTCCAAAGTTGACAAGATGGGCAAATACTCTTGGAAGACTTTATTGAAGAAGAAACTTTAAATAAGATTAACTATTGTAGAGAAAAAGATGGATGCTCTAGCCAATAGTGCCATACCTCATCTAAGACCTGATGTCTGATAAAGGATATTGGAGAGATCACCTTATTTGATGGTTGGATTGAGTAAAAGGTATAAAATCCATTCTCAAATAAATCGCAGTGGAATGTCCTCCCGTTAGCTTTATCCTGTACTACAAAGTTGTTAGCATCAAATGTGAAGGAGCAATTATTATCATGAGCAAACTTTTGTATTCAAAGTAGATTGGCTAATGCATTTGGATAATGAAGGATATTATTTAACATAAATAAGTTGGATGAAGTGGGGATATTAGAAGATTCAATATGTTTGATAACTAAATCTTCACCATTTCCGACTTGCACACTATCTAAGCCTTGATTTGGAGAGTTGATGGTCAGATTTTTAAGATCACCAATGATATGGTGAGTAGCTCCGGTATCTATATAATATTTAGAGTCATTTATTGGATGTGGTGTAGCCATCATTATGGCTCGGCATTGAGGAGGAAGTCAACCTTAGAAAGCAAGGTCAAGATGATGATAGCAATCCAAAACTGTATGCCCAATTTTGTTATATATTTGACTGTTAGATCACATAGTCCTTTACTGGACTAGTGCTGTACCATAGTTGGCCTGATTGTTAGGCCTCTTAGGATACTACTGAGATTGATTTGAGATGCCAAATACATGCTGTTGTTATTGATGGTTGTTGGAACATTGCTGTTGCAGATTATTGAATAGACGATGATCAGTATTCTGTCCATTAGATCTCTTACTGTTTGCAGCAAATGCAATAGCATTGAATTTTGTGGGATTAGATAGCTCATCAAGACTTAACTCTTCTACCAAAAGAAGACTATGGAGTACTTCTACGGTGATCGGTGCATATTTTGCACATATTCTAATAGCAGTTTGAAAAGGTCTATAAGATTTTAGAAAACCTTTTAGAGTGTAAATTAGAATATCTATATCAGTTATAGGTTCTCCACTAGCAACTAATTGATCCTTGATTTGTTTAATTTTATGCAAATATTTCTACATTGAGAGTGGATCTTTATTGATTTCATCCATTTATTGCTTCAGATGAATGATGTGGGACTGGGTGATGGTCTCAAAATATCTCTCAAGTGCTTCCCATGTCCCTCTAGCAGATTTGACACCTCTAGTTTATGGAAAAGTGGTTTTTGAAAGAGTAGCATTAATCCAATATAGCATCGTTTGATCTTTTTCATATCACTTAACAAAAGATAATTACTATTCTTTTATCATCTTCTAAGATGGTTTCTAGAGGAGCAGGAGTGCTCTCATTTATGATATCCATTAATTTATGATCTCTTACGATTGTAAGAAAAAGAGAACTCTACATAAGGATGATAAAATCGATCCGACCCGATGGATATGCATCCTACCCAAATCCGAT
Source organism: Elaeis guineensis (assembly GCF_000442705.2). Lineage (NCBI taxonomy): Eukaryota > Viridiplantae > Streptophyta > Magnoliopsida > Arecales > Arecaceae > Elaeis > Elaeis guineensis. The sequence continues at coordinate 119,430,122 of NC_025993.2, forward strand.
CAAATCTGAAAAATAGGGTTTGATCGGATTTGGATAAAATCCGAAAACTGTAGCATAGGTATGGATAGGGTATGGATAGTACTGTTTTCTATTTGAATTCGAATCCGAATCCGATCCGAACTTACGGGCATGGGTAATATCCGAATCCATATCTGAATATATATATATATAATTTGATTTTGATAATTCTATTTTGATTGATAATATGCATAAAATTATTTTAGTTATTTATATGTTCTATGTTGAATTGTAATTCTATTTTTATGTTTGATTTCTATAAATCTGAACTTATAAATTATATTCTATATTAAATTGATAATTTTATTTTGATTGATAATATGCATAAAATTATTTTGGTTATTTATTTTTTTGAGGTATGAGATAGGCATAGAGTGGGTATGTGTTGGGTATGAAAAAATGGGTTATCCATGGTATCTCCGATCCTATTGGATATGGGGATGGATATCTCTTTTCTTATCCGATCGGATATCGGGTAGGATTTGGATATAGGATATTAAGTTCGGATTTGAAGATGGATAGTACAATACCTGACCCAAACCCTATCCATTACCATCCCTAACTCTACATAAGATAATTGTTAGAATCAAGCTTAATGGTAATTAGACTGACAATGTTAGTGATTATTAAAGGAGCTGATGATGTTTCTAACAAATGACTGAAGAAGATGATCCTTCCATGATCTTGAGATGTTTGATTCTTTTGGAGAATGTGAATAGCTGTTGTATTCTATTATATTTATAGACTCATGATTATATAAGAGTACAAATGGAAAGTTTGATCTTATTGATTTGGGTCTAGATTATAAAATTTAAATTCAAATTCAAATTACAACAAAAATAGTAATCATAATGGCGCATCTTATGATTGTATGAATCAAATTTGCTATCAATGGCCGATGTTTGAAATTCAAATTTAAATTTAAAATATATTAAAAAAATAATAATCATGCTGACATATCTTGTGATTGCATGAATCAAATCTATTATCGATAGCTATTATTTGAAATTTAAAATTCAAATATCAAATGCATTAAAAATGGTAGTCATATTGGCATATGTTGTGATTTAGGTAGATATGAATTAAGTCTGCTATCATAAGATAGAACATAAATTACTACTATTTTATTAAATTAAAATTATTATTATTTATGAAATTTGAATTTATTTGATTACTATGTTTTCTTTAAGATGATGCAACTTGAATATTCTATATAAAGATGGTAAGAAGTGGACTAGAAGATGGTGTATGTACCTTAGTTTGAATTAATGGCCTTTATCACATCATAATACCTTGAGTAGGATGTTGCCGTCCTTTTCATCTCATTCTAGAGAAGTCCGAAATTCGAGATCCTAAGAAATTCACTTAGTTGATAAAGGTGCACCACCAATCTTGTTTGGATAAGAAATAGATGCATGTATGGACATACTATTGGTATTGGACTAGCTGGAAAAATATTGATCAAAGAGAGAATAAAGAATAGTATGGTCTAAGTATCTTGACATTCAAAAACTTTTGCCACCGTCAACCACCATTTAAAGGAGATGGAATTAGATAAGAATGTAGTATTGTGCTATAGTATAAGGTGTAGGGATATAGTATTAAGCTATGATAGGGATATAATACTAGACTATAATAAAAAAATTCTAAATTATGCCTCCTTGTAAAATAAAAATTAAAAAAATATAAAATAATATGATTAAATTGATTATCAAAGAATTTTTTTGTAGAGAATAATTTCACTTTTTATAACAACTATCCTCAAAAAAATAATTGTTTGCTTCGATGATTACTTTCCATGTTTTTATTTCATTCATAGTGGTTCTGGTAATGATAACGCCATAAGCATAAATGCTTTGTAACTATAGATCATAATCGTAATCTATCGGTCTTTGGCTTGTATTGGTGGACTCTCACTAGACTTATAATATGATCTTCTATCTTTAGGAATTCATGAGATTGGTATGATTGTCTCGATCATTTATCAATCATCTTTCACAACAAGACTTAATCTTTCAGTTTGCTTATCCATATTACAGTTGAATTCTATCTATTCAGCCTAGGTCTCTACCTTTTATGCAATTTTATAGCCAAACTCTATCTAATTTTAGCAAGAGTTATTTGATTCTCATCTTTTTTAATTCTATCCAACTTAATTGATATGGCATTTGTTTCTAGCTGCAAGCTGAATTGCTAAGATATAGTGTAAACATAGAATCAACTACATTATATAAATAATAATAAGTATTTAAATAATAATGGCCTTTAACCTATTTTTGTTATAAAAGCTCTTATTTACAATTGAAAAAAAATATTTTTCTAATTTTTTGGCCAATTGAAAATCATCACTTTCCTAATTGAAGAAAAATCATCATTTATCATTAAAAAAATATTTAATGATACCTTTATTTGCCCGATCATAAGTTTGGAGGATAATCATGATAAAATAATTTTTTAATTTAAAACTTTTGTACTAATTGGAAAGATCATCATTTATTTGTTCAATCAATCTTTATTTGATATTAGTAATTTTTCAAATAATGATGTCACTTTTTGTTATTGTTTGCTATATCTCGATATAGTAGTAAATACAATTGATATATTTCAAACTTTTAGTACTATCACTAGAATCTAAGGTGAATGTCAAGATATTGGTGACAAGCTTGACCAAACTTCTAGGATGTCGGATCAATCTGAAAATAAAGTTCTTTCGTCAAAGTTTATCCAACGAAGGATCTTTTGATGCTTAAGTCGGTTGAACTTTAGTAAAAAATGAAAAAGAGTGAAAAAGAGAGTTTTTAGAGAGAGTGTAGAATAAAAAGAATAACCCATCTGGAAGCTTCGATTTCTTATACAAAGGATAGGTCGGTGTCTCTTAGCAAGATTAACAGAACACGCAATAATCACACAATAACGGTTCTCCACAATGTGCAATAATCACATAGTAACAACTTTTCATATTATGCAGATAGTGATAACTACTTTAATCACACCATTTTAGTCGAGCTGAGGTAACTATTATCAAGATCATGGTTATGTCCTTGATAGGGCATTTACTGCCCTTAAACGGTCTTTAATAAAACACTGGCAATTTTTCACTATGCGGTTGGACTAGATTGGCACTTAAACTATTATTGAGATAGAATAGTATGGTCAATATCAAAATCAAACACATTATTTAGGTTGACGAATGTTGACCATATCAAAAAGCAGAAAGGGAGATAGATTCATCTATGTTATAGTTTGTCAGTCTTGATATATAATATGCATCATTAGACATTCGTACTTTGAATCTTTGATTGCTAGATATAGATCAATCATTCTAATGCCTGAAAGATACCACCGAGCCATCTGGGTTAGCATCACCTTTGCAAGCCAGCAGCTTTATACGGAGAGGATCTGCCTCGAGGGTGATTCTGCTACGGTTATTGCTTGGATCTAGAGAGATGGAGGGCACTCGAGGTTCATCTGCTTATTCGAGATGTCTGGATCTCCTTCTGACAAGTTGATGCGGTTAGTGTTTGACATGTTTATCAGGAGGTGAACACTGCGGCAGATTGGATAGCGGCCTTTGTTGCAGATCATATGTTAGAAAAAATAAGTAAGCTGATTTTTTCTTCTTGTGAGATTAAATAATTTCTACTACAAATTTATTAAAAAAATATAAGCAACAATAATAACCAGCACCAATAACAAAGAAAATCAAACGCACAAAAGAACACCAAAAATTTTATATGAAAAATTCAAAAATAAAAAAAATCACGGCCAAGCCAGAGAAAAAACTTCCACTATAATCAGTATACATAGTTCTTCTGAAAACTCCAGAGATCACGTAGATCACAAATCACCAAATTCATAATAAATAGCAATCTCGAAAATCTCACAATCCAAATTAAATAAAAATCTAGGTTAGAGAGTATCCAACAATAATCAAACTATTGGATGTCGAGAACCATATGCAAAAAATAAGTCTGCAAAATTTCAGACCAATCAGAGTTGAATCACCATTCCGATTGAACCTAAAAGGTTGCAGCCAAAAATCTCTTTTTTTTTTCTCTCGGACGGCGGCGCTGCGTGCCTGTGCAAGTGATCGAGAGAGAGAGAGAGAGAGAAAGAGAGGGTGCTCTCTCAAATCTCACGTGGCCCTTTAATGATTGGGCCCCATATGGGCAGAACCCAACAAATCTTTCCCTTCTGATCAATGTAGGAACTTCATCAAATCTGCCATCTGTCTGCATACCTCTATCTTATCTCTTGGCAATACTTTTGTCAATATATCTGATCCATTTCTATAGTTTGAATTTTTTCAAGAGATAACAACTTATTTTCCAAAATATCACGAATCCAATGATAACGAATATCAATATGTTTGGAACGAAAGTGAAAAGTTGGATTCTAACTGAGGTGGATGCCACTTTAACTGTCACTGTAAACTGTGAATTCTTTCTGCTCCAGTCTCAGATTCCATAAGAATTTTTTCATCAAAAGTACTTCCTTACAGGCTTCAGTCACAGCAATATTTCTGCTTCTGTGGTTGACAAAGCAATATATTTTTGCAATCTGGATTGCCATGACACAGCTTTCCCTACAAAAGTAATCATGTATCCTGAAGTGGACTTCTTGGAACAACATCTCCAGCCCAATCTGTATCACTATAACCACATAATACTGGTTTATCAGTTCCAAAGCATAAACAAATATCAGATATTTTTTTTAGATATCTGAATATCCACTTCACTGCTTCCCAATGCTATTTACTTGGATTAGAGAGGAATCTACTGAGCACACCAACTGCATAAGCAATATCAGGCCTGGTGTAAACCATAGCATATGTTAAACTGCCAACTGCAGATGCATAAGGCACCTTTTTCATCTTTTTCATCTCTTCTTTACTAGTAGGACACTACTGAGAGTTTAACTTAAAGTGACCTACGAGTGGAGAGCTCACTGATTTTGCCTTACTCATGTTAAACCTGCCAAGAATCTTCTTGATATATTTCTTCTGAGACAACCATAACTTTTTTATTTTCTGTCACAAATTCTCATACCAAGATATGCCTGGCTGGTCTTAAGTCTTTCATTACAAAAGACTTACTCATCTCTCTTTTCAGCTTATCAATTTTCTTTCTGTCATGACCTACAATCAACATGTCATCAACATAAAGTAGAAGTATGGTAAAATTATCATCATCAAACCTCTTAAAAAAATACAATGATCAGAAGGGTTCTAGTATATCCATGATCTATCATAAATGACTCAAACTTTCTGTACCACTATCAAGGTGTTTACTTTAGATCATACAAGCTCTTCTTCAACCTACATATAAGATGCTCCTTGCCTTTGACCTTGAATCCTTCTGGTTGCTCCATGTATATTTCTTCCTTCAAATTTTTATGGAGAAAGGCTGTCTTCACATCAAGCTGTTCAATCTCTAGATTCAAGATAGCAGCTAATCAAGCACAACTCTGATAGATGACATCTTCATACAGGTGAGAAGATCTCTTCAAAATCAATACTCTGCTTCTGACCAAAGCCCTTCACAACTAATCTAGCCTTATACCTTAGTTGTGAGCTGTTCTCTTCATTCTTTAGTTTAAATACCTATTTGTTCTTGAGTGCTTTCTTACCCTTAGGTAGTTCCACCAGCTCAAAAATATGATTGTCATACAAATTTGCATCTCCTCTTGCATGGCTTTCATCCACTCTTCACTTTGCTGACTTAAAGTAGCTTCCTGGTAGCTTCTGGTTCTCTCCCATCAGTCAACAATACATACTCATGAGTAGAATATTTAGTAGAAGTCTGTCTCTCCTTACTAGATCTCCTCAAAGGTGTTAGCTTTGTAAGTTTCTGCTCACCAAGCTGCTCAGGGACATTTCATCAGCTGTAGGAGACTCATCAGGTGTAAGCGTAACATCAACAGAAATCTCATCATCTATTGGCTTATGGTAGTCTCCTTGTATCTCTCCTCTGTTAACTGCAGGTGAAGGGCTATATCTGTGTCACTGAGATCATCTCTGAATGACTGTCTTTTTTGGTCTGTTTAATATCGTCAATAGTTTGATCTTCATGAACACAACATCTCTGCTTCTGATCATCTTCTTATTAACTGGATCCCACAGTTTGTAGCTAAATTCTTCATGTCTATAATCTAAGAAAATATATTATCTTGTCTTGTTATCAAACTTGGATCTCTCATCTTTAGAAACATGAACAAATGTCTGACAGCCAAACACTCTCAAGTGTCTGTAGAAATATCGTTCTTCATCCACACTCTATCTGGTATGTCACCATTCAATATAGCTGAAGGAGAAAGATTAATTAAATTAACTACAGTCCTCATTGTCTCACCCAAAAATGAGTTAGACAGCTTAGCATGTGAAAGCATACATCGTATCTTTTTCTTAATTGTTTGTTCATCCTTTCTGCCACCCCGTTGTGCTGAGGTGTCTTTGGAATAGTCTTTTCAAGCTTAATACCAAGATCTTTGCAATACTTCTCAAAAGGACCTCTGTATTCACTGTCATTATCAGCATGAATATGTTTCAACTATTTTTCTGTCTCTTTTTCAACACTTGCATGAAAATATTTTAAATACATCTATCACCTGATCTTTAGATCTCAAAGGATATGCCCAAATCTTTTTAGAGTGGTCATCAATAAAGGTAATAAAATAAGTAGCACCATCAAACTTTTAGCATTCATAGAACAGACATCAGCGTGAACCAAATCAAAAATACTCTGACATCTATGAGGATGTAATCTATGAAATGCATGCCTATGTTGTTTACCAACCAAATAATGAGTACATGGTGTTAGATCAGTATCTTTCAAATCTAGCAGGAGTTGCTTTTTTGCAAGAAGTTTTAGGCTTTTCTTGCTCATGTGACCAAATCTCTTGTACTACAGCTCAATGGAGGAGTCTTCAAGAGCATTCACTTCTCCTCTACATATCTGACTTCTGTTCTGTAGAGAGTGTTCAACTTTTTACCTCTGACTTTTATCAGTGAGCCTCTAGTGAGCTTCCATCTCCCTTCACTAAAGGTACTACAGTAACCTTCTTCATCAAGACAACCTGTAGAAATCAAGTTGAGGTGAACGTCTGGCACATGTCTAACATTCTTTAACAGTAGCTTGCCTCCTATGTTGGTCTCTAGCAACACACCTCCCATGCCTATAATATTGAAAATATCATTATTTTTCATTCTCACTTGGCCATATTCACCTTTCACATACGATATGAAAAAATCATATCGTGATGTGACATGATATGACCAGCTGAATCAACTATCCAAGTAGAGTCCTGACAGATGAGGTTGACATATTTAAGGGTGGCAAACAGATCGGATCGGTCATAAATGGATCGGATCATAAACGGATCGGGTCAGAAAATGATCAATCCAAACCCAACCTGTTTATTAAATGGGTCAGAAAATCAAACTGAAACCGATCTGTTTATTAAACAGATAACCTGATCTGACCCGTTTAACCCATTTATTAAATAGGTCAAATTAGGTTAAACAGGTTAAACGGATTAAACATATTAACTGGTCAAGTTAAATGGGTCAGAAACAGGTTAAACAGGTTTTAAATAGGTTAAACATGTTTTAAATAGGTTAAATAGATGAAACATGTCAGGTTAAATGGGTCAGAAATAGGTTAAATAGGTTAAACATGTTAAATGGGTTATTTGACTCAATCCAACCTAAATATTAAACGGATTAAACGGGTTAAATGGGTAAGATATCTAAAATCCATATCTGACCCACTTATTAAACGGGTTAAATAGGTCGACCCATTTATGATTCGAACCCGTTTAGCCTAAATTCAAATCTGTTTATGACGGATTGAATACGGGTCGGATTGATGGATCGGATCATATTTTGTCAGCCCTAAATATATCCATCATCACAAATAATGAACACATCACCATCTGAAGCAGCTGCTACTGTATCCTTCTCTTTGTCATCTTTCTCTTCACCTCTTTCTTTTAAATTCTCTTTTTGATTTTCTGCATTCATTCTTGTAGTGTCCTATCTTGCCACAATGGTAGCACTTGATATTTTTTTTTCTTGTGATCTTCCTCTGTTCTTGTTACGGTGCTGAGGAGCTTTGTTGTTACTCTTCCCTCGTCTCTCTATAACAAGTGCCTCAGATTAGCTAGAGATTCTTTGCTTTCTGCGTCTTGTTTCTTCATTATACATGCTATCCTTCACCATATTCAATGTCAAAACACCTTTGGGGGCAGAATTGCTAAGTGATACAACAAGTGTTTTCCAACTGTCAGATAGAGAACTTAGTAGAAGCAATGCCTATACTGCATCATCAAAGGCTATTTTAACACTAGTCAATTGATTCATTAAGTCAAAAACTTCCTGAGATGTTCAATCACTGAACGGCTTTCTTTGTACTTCAAGTTGACTAGCTTTCTCATCAAAAATATCTTATTCTGTGGGCTCTTTCTCTCATACAACTCCTCTAGTTTTGTCCAGAGCGAGTTAGCATTGGTCTCTATGATAAAATGATGGAATATATTTTATCAATCTACTGCCTGATCAATCCAACAGCTTTTCTATGCATAACCTGCCACTCTCTCTCTGACTTGCCTTCTGATTTTGGCTGTCTCTTTCAATGGGCTCATGCAATCTTTGCAGTATAAATAATCTTCTATCCTTGGTTTTCAGATCAAATAGTTCGACTGGGTTAATTTCAATATGGTGTCGTGCCATTGTCCTCCATCTAATCACACAATATCACTGTAGTCAAACCCGCTCTGATACTAGTTTGTTAGAAAAAACATGCAAGCTGATTTTTCTTCTTGTGAGATTAAATGATTTCTACTGCAAGTTTGTCAAAAAAATACAAGCAACCAATAATAACTAGCACCAATAACAAAGACAAATCAAACTGCACAAAAGAACATCAAAAATTTTACATGAAAAATCCAAAAATGGGAAAAAATCACAGGCCAAACCAAGGAAAAAACTTTCACTATAATCATGAGATACACAATTCTTTTAGAAACTCCAAAGATCACATAGACCACAAATCACCCAATCCACAACAAACAGCAATCCCAAAAATCTCACAATCTAAAGTCAAATAAAAATCTAGGTTAGAGAGTACCTGACAACAATCAAATCGTTGGATGTGGAGAACCATATGCAGGGAACACGCCTGCAAAATTTCAGACCCATCGAAATTGAATCACCATTCCGATTGAAGCCAAAAGGTTACAGCCAAAAATTTTTTTTTTTTTTTTTTCTCTCGGACGGCGGTGCTGCGTGCGTGTGCAAGTGATCGGGAGAGAGAGAGAGCGAAAGAAGGGCGCTCTCTCAAACCCTCACGTGACCCTTTAATGATTGGGCCTCATATGGGCAGAACCCAACACATACCGATGACAGAGTTTGAAGACAAGATGACGACTGTCTACTGATTTTGAAAATTTTGTGTATCTTAATCTTTTGAGCTGCTCTTATACTAGATTGGTATGACTAGGGATGACAATGGGTAGGATTTGGATCGATATTGTACTACCTATCCTCAAATCCGAACTTAATACCTTATACCCAAACTCTACCCAATATCCAATGGATAAGAAAAGAGAAACCCATCCCCATACTCAATGAGTTCGGGGATATTCACGGGTAATCTATTTCCCTATATCCAATCTATATCCGCCTATGCCTATCCCATACTAAAAAAAATGAACAACCAAAATAATTTTATACATATTATCAATCAAAATAAAATTATCAATTCAACATGGAACATAATTTATAATTCTAATTTTATAGAAATCAAACATAGAAATAAAATTACAATTCAACGTAGAACATATAAATAATCAAAATAATTTTATGCATATTATCAATCAAAATAAATTATCAAAACAGAATTATAAATATATATATTCAGATATGGATTCGGATATTATCCATATCTGTAGTTTCGGATCGGATTTGGATTCGGATTCGATTTGGGTAGAAAATAACACTATCCAAATCCTATCATATTCGTATTATAATTTTTGGATTTTATCTAAATTGAATTTAAATTAATCAAATTTTATTTTTTAAATTTGATTAAATTTGGATAAGATACATATTTATTGGGTTGGATCATTTTATCATCTTTAGATATGATCATCTGTAAAAATGAAGAAAAAGAAGAAAAGAGAAGAGAGGAATGGAAGAAAAAAGAAGAAGAGAAGGAGGAGGAGGGATGCCACCTGAGACCTTGATGGAGCTGGGGATATTTGTGCTGTAAGCAGCAGTCACGCGGGTCGTCGGATCATCCGTGCTCCAGCCCTCATCACTTCAGTCGGTTGATCACAACCGTCCACCTTCACCAGTCATCGCAACCATAGACCATGTTCCTCCATTTAAGTAGCACACGAAACGCTCGCCCTATCGCGTCCGATTCTGCGGTCCGAACCCACTCTCCTACCTACTCTTCTAAACCCGACCCAGCTTTCTCCGCTCCTCTCTCTCTCTCTCTCTCTCTCTCCGGTGGTGGAATCCGCCCTATTCGAAACCCTAGCCTCCTATCCCTAAAGCCTCGATCTCTCCAATCCATCACTCGAAACCCTAGATCCCACAATCCCCTCTGTCTCTCCCTCCCCCCAAAATGCTACATCCTAACCCCCCGCCGGAGCAACCCGATGGCCAGACCGCCGCCGAGAGGCTGCTGGTCTTCGAGAACGGCCAGGCCGCCGTGACCCACAGCGGCAACGACAGGGAGGTGTCGGGCGGGGAGGAGGAGACCAGCAGCCGGCGCCGGCGTCGCAGCCGCTGGGACCCCCCGGCGGAGTCCGGCGATAGCGCCGGCGATGGCTCTACCGGTGGCCGGAAGCGGAAGTCCCGGTGGGCCGAGGAGGAGCCGAATCCGCTTGTCCAGCTCTCGGACTTCATGAAGGACCTCGCCGCCGATCTCGACCCTGAGGTTCAGGCCCTCAACCTTAGGCTCCTCGAGATCAGCCGCCTTCTCCAGTCCGGCATGCCCCTCGATGACCGTCCGGAGGGCGCCCGATCTCCCTCCCCCGAGCCGATTTACGACAACATGGGTATCAGGATCAACACCAGGGAGTATCGGGCACGCGAGCGGCTCAACAAGGAGCGGCAGGAGATCATCTCCCAGCTTATCCGGCGGAACCCGGCGTTCAAGCCCCCGGCCGATTACCGCCCTCCCAAGCTCCAGAAGAAGCTCTACATCCCCATGAAAGAGTACCCGGGATACAATTTTATTGGCCTCATCATTGGGCCTAGGGGCAACACCCAGAAGAGGATGGAGAAGGAGACCGGCGCCAAGATCGTGATCCGGGGCAAAGGATCGGTCAAAGAAGGGAGATTGCAGCAGAAGAGGGACTTGAAGCCGGACCTCTCGGAAAACGAGGACTTGCACGTGTTGGTCGAGGCTGAGACTCAGGAATCTTTGGATGCCGCTGCTGCCATGGTGGAGAAGCTCTTGACTCCTGTCGACGAAGTACTGAACGAACACAAGAGGCAGCAGCTGAGAGAGCTTGCCGCGCTTAATGGAACCATCAGGGATGACGAGTTCTGTAGGCTGTGCGGCGAGCCCGGGCACCGGCAGTATGCCTGCCCTTCCCGAACGACCACCTTTAAGAGCGATGTCCAGTGTAAGATTTGTGGCGATGGAGGGCACCCCACGATCGATTGCCCCATGAAAGGATCCGGGAAGAAGATGGATGATGAGTACCAGAACTTCTTGGCCGAGCTTGGTGGGACTGCTCCGGATTCTCTAACCAAGCAGAGCTCAGCATTGGCTATCGGTTCGGGCTCTTCAGGGAGCAATCCACCTTGGGCTAGTGGTAGTGGGGCTGGGGGCACGGCGGGTACTGGAGTGGCCAATGGGATCAAGAAGGAATATGACGAGACAAACTTATATATAGGATATCTGCCGCCCACCCTCGATGATGATGGACTGATTAGATTGTTCTCCTCATTTGGGAGTATTGTGATGGCTAAGGTTATCAAGGATAGGACCACTGGGCTGAGCAAAGGTTATGGCTTTGTGAAGTATGAAGATGTTTCTATGGCTAATGCCGCAATCGCTGCTATGAATGGGTATCATCTAGAAGGCAGAGTTATAGCTGTAAGAGTTGCAGGCAAGCCTCCTCAGCCTGCTGTGCCTCCTGTTCCTCCAGCTCCTGTTACACCTACATATCCTTCTCAACAGTTTATGGCTGGTGCACCTGTTGCAAACCCTCCACCACCACCTGGTAGTTATGTACCAGTTCCATGGGGTCTTCGAGTCCCCCTCCATATGCTCCATATTCTATGCAGCCACCAGGTTCGAGCATGTACACCCCTGTTCAAGGCCAGTCTGTGCCACCTTATGGCATGCAATACCCTCCATCGGCACAAACTGCTCCTCCAGGCACTGCACCTCCAACTGCTCCTCCCGGCACTCCACCTCAAACTGCTTCTCTGGGCACTGCACCTCAATCTGCATCTTCAAGTGATTCAATGCAGAATTACCCTCCTGGGGTGCAATCACAAAGCACTACCACACCAGTTCAGGCTGTACCGAACAATGTTTACGGCAGTACTGTTGCTCCCAACGTTCTTCCGATGTATCCACCTCCTCCACCTTATGGATATGCACCTTATTACTCTGCAGTTACACCAGTGCCACCTCTGGCTGTTGATCCCACTCAGACCATTGCAAATGCACCATGGGCCTCCAATCCATCGGTACCGCAGCCTGCTTCAACTGCAGAACAATCGGCAACTTATGGTGCTGACACGGAGTATGAGAAACTCATGTCAGAGATAAAGTGATGTTTTTGCTTCCGCATAGAAAGGTAAGGCTTCAGATTGCCTATATTTGCTCCTTCTTAGATCATATCATAGTGAAGTGATGATTAACTGCAAAGATTAATCTTATGGAATCAGTAAATTTTGATCAACCGTTAGCTTTGTAAGATCGTCCTGGATTTTATATGGTTAAGTCATGGACAACACGAACTGGGGAAAAAGCATGCTCATATGAAGTGACTCATAAGTGTATAGCATTCAACATTTTTGTTTCTTGTTGAGCAGGAGGCATTTTCAGCTTAGCTTGTCTGGAAACAGCCGTGCTGTGCTTCCATGTGCCCCTTTTCTTTTCATGACCTAATAATTGCAGTGTCTATTGTTGCAAATAGTTGTTTGGTTGCATTCATGTTTTGGCATTTCTTAACTTGGATACTGGTGGTGATAAATTTTTTGGCAGGCTTGAGGTTTCTTGGAGATATTATCAACCTGATTTATTTCCTCTTGCTCACCTAGTTGGAAGTTTCGGACTCACATCTTTAATCTTGCTGTGCTCTTATGACCATTGCAGAAACTGCTGGGCTGAAAGACCTGATCATTTTCACAGTGACAAATTTATGTACTTGATACGTCTGTTGCTTGATGGTTACAATTGTTCTGTGGTTTTAGATTTCTTTCTCGTGCAGAGGGGTTTTCTGCAAACTGTGCACCAGGATACTTTCCTGTACGCTTTCATCTGGAACTTCTTTAGGGGCTATTTGCTGGTTACTTCATGATGCTTCTTATTTGAGACCTGTTATATGACTTATTGTTCTTTGGCTGATTATCTAGTTCTCTAACTGCTTAATATTTCATTGTTATTGGGTGATCTTCTTCATTTGCTGTTCTACACATTTCAAATGCGTGGATCTGGCTGATATTTCTGGCTGTCACACTTCAGAGCAAGCCTTCTGGTTATGCTGTTAGCAGAGTGGGTAAAAGTTCAATTTGCTCCACAACTCACATATTGATGCTTTTCATTTTTGCTTTGAGTTGTTTTCCAGTTGATAGTGAAAGCTAGGAGGACATGTTGCCAAGATTGATAATCACTAGTTCATCAGGTATGCCAGGAATTCAGATGGAATGGGGCATATTTGAAAATTTTTCACATATATGCTTTTTGTCCCTTTGTTCATTTTGATATTCTAACGTAGTTCTGCAGCACAGGTGATGTCTGCCAAGCTATATGGTTACATTGTGTTTTAAATGTATGATGTCTTTCTTTGCTTACTGCATTACTGGTGCCACTTCCTCAGCATGCGAGTTCTTCTATCCTTTGACAAGATTTTATTCTCACAACCTATGGTTTTACTGGCTTCTTTTCTGAAAATTAATGATTTATCATGTTATGCATTCTAACTTGTTAGTGACATGATTGTTGCAAGTGCAATACGGCTTGATGCAAAATGGAGAATGTAGATAACTGAACTGTTCTAGCTTGGTCATTATACATAGTGGGGCTACTGGTAAGGTGCAGATATTACCATCTGCAGGAGGTCAAAGAAATTCACCACAGGTATGTGTTGAAGAGAGACTTAAAGCTATGTAGACAGGAAAAACTTATATGCAGTTGGGAGTAAGCAGCCCAGTGCCTTGATATTATGTTATTTGGGTTTCTTTGAATCTTAGATAAGTCAAGCTGTTTAGGCAGATTTTGAAGTCCTATATTTTCTTGCAGTTCAGCGGGGGAGGGCAAATTCCTTAGGAGCAGCAATCTCAAACTTTAATCTTTTATCATGTATGCTCTTCTCAATGTAGAACATATAAATTTGGAAATGTTAATTCTCAAAATCTGTAGGGAAGTATGGAAACATCCCTATAATAAGAAAAACTAGGAATGCTTGAATCATATGAATTGTTGAGATTCAGTTTGATAGTATACTTCAAGCATTGAACTAAATATCCAACCTTCTGTTTCGTGAAGATTATCTTTAATTTATTTTGCTTTGTTTTATATTTTTCCCCTTTTTTCTTGTTTTGTGGTGGGGGGGGGGGGCGCGTGGCTCGCATTGAGAGAGGGATGAAGTGAGACATCATAGCGAAATGGAAAGCAAACCAATCCAAATAATAGAGTAATTCTTTGATGAGTCAGACATTTTTGCTTTAACTTGAAGTCAACTCTGTCAATTCACCAGATCACTGCTATTTCTTACGGAAGGAATTGAGGCAAGCATGAAATATTAAGGGTGGCAATGTTTAATTATTTAACCCGTTTAACTTATTTCAACTCATTATATAGATTACCTATTTAATGAAATAGTTAGATTTGAATTTAGTTGGACTCATTTCATAAACAAGTCGGGTTTGAATTGATCAAGTCGGGGCATTGAGAGGGGGATGAAGTGAGACATCATAGCGAAATGGAAAGCAAACCAATCCAAATAATAAAGGAGCAATTCTTTGATGAGTCAGATGTTTTTGCTTTAACTTGAAGTCAACTCTGTCAATTCACCAGATCACTGCTATTTCTTACGGAAGGAATTGATGCAAGCATGAAATATTAAGGGTGGCAATGTTTAATTATTTAACCCGTTTAACTTATTTCAACTCATTATATAGATTACCTATTTAATGAAATAGTTAGATTTGAATTTAGTTGGACTCGTTTCATAAACAAATTGGGTTTGAATTGATCAATTTTTGTTCTATATATCTAACCAGATTGGTATCTTGTCCGACCTGACCCGACTGCCACCCCTACGAAATATGTTGTATGGGAGCAATGTTCTTGCAGTTAACACTTGAATTTCTCTAAATTATCTCTTAATCTATCCCTGCCCTTCCCTAAAACACTAACACACAGAGAGAAAAGCCTATAAGTTCTCAAACTTGAAGAAATTTCGTGAGTGCTGAATTGTACATGTTCATGACCCTCACATACATGAGGTCCTGTTTCCATCACAAACCAACATAGCTGCAGTATTTGCCTCGTGTTCTTTCTTTGGAGTAGGTTTAGTCCTCTACCACATTGCTATACTTATCACTGAATAACTAAATCTGCCGTTTTTCTATTTTCTAGAAAGTGTTGACCTGGCCAATGATGTGGAAACACTGATAAGAATGTGGAGTGGAACAATGAACTGGGCCCATTTATTATGAAGATCAAATTCTTTCAAACCCTCAAATGTTCTATTTTTACCCTTTCTTTTATTTCTTTCTTGTGAAATGAATAAAGATCAAAGGGGAGATACATATCTAAACATGGCATTGAAGTTCCTTTTCTGCAGGCTTTAGAGACAAGTTCAGACATTTAGTGATTATTCAGTTTTTTGAAATAAATGTCCTAGTTATTTGCTTTAGAATCAGGAGGTAGATATGGGAACTACAAAGGCCACAAGACTTGAGCCTATTCAATAAAGTTGGTAGGAAGAGAAAGAAGTTTGAGGGAGTTGTGAGATAATGGTGATGAGAGAGAGAGGCCATTGTGGGAGTTTGTGTACAAGTTTGTTTATTTACTTTTATAGCCGACTTTTATGCATTCTTAATATTCAAGTTTTCTTATAAGAATCAAATTCTTTTAGCAATCAAAAAAATTAACAGGTAGAACCTTTTCAATGTTAAACACTCTTGTTTTTTAATATATGTTTTATTGGTGCAATTAAATAAAACACCTTATATGATATCCACTTCTGAATTCTTCTCGTCACTGGTCAGATTCTGTCATTCACTTCATATTACTTTCAGCAAGGTGCTTGCCTATAGTTTTAATCCTTGGCATCGTCTTGTATGTTATTGACATAATACTTTCATCTATGTGCTTTTGCAATGGATATATTGTACTTTTAGTGGGAGCACAACCATGTGAGAAGTGATGTACAACTTCATTGAAATAGTTGTTTGTTTGTCTCATTATTTGCATTTCTTGGCATAAGCTTGCCTCCTTGGCAGAATCATGACACATTGTAGGATCTTGGTTGTCGCTTCATGCTAGACTATTAATATTTTCTAGTTGTGTAACAAAGTTCAGCAAATTACTTTTCAATTGCAGAATAGTTAGCTTTCATTATTTATTGGTTCCAAATAAAGTGTAGAAGTGCAGCTCAAATATTGAAGTGATATGTACTATATGAGCTGGGGAGCTTAATTTGCAATTAGAAACTTGGCTTCAATTTTCATCAAACTGAGATCCAAGCTTTTAGAGTTTTGGACATTGTGGTGGTTCCAGATATATGTCTGTAGTTTCATTTGAAATAACACTAAAGGTCCTGGAAATGTCTTGGAAACAAAGAGAAATAGTTGAAGGAAGACAAGTTTTAATGAACAGGTTAGACATTACAGCCTATAGAATTCTTGGGGACTTCAGGTGTTGAGTTGCAATGGTTTGCATGAGAACCTTGAAAATAATTTTAAGATGTTGTATTCCACATTGTTTCAAAATAAAACATCATTATTTGATGATAATCTAACACATGATAACCTACATGTCTATGATATTTGTGCTTTACTATAGGATAGCCATATTAACATTAGGAAAAGTGGAAAACATACTTATTCCCTAAATCCCTAATAGGTTTTAATGGTTTTAGTTGGTCGTAAGGAAACTGATGGAATATGAAGGGAAAGAAATTGCCTACACTTTGGATAAGTTGAACTTCTATGCTACTCTTGGATAATTTTATCTTTCATGCTATACTTTGGATAGCATGTTTGATTGCCCCTAAATGGGCATCAGAAGTCACTTTCAGTCGGGGGAAATCAGTTTGGGCGTTTGGCTGCCTTGAAGTGACTTCAAGCAAGTTCCCGCTTTGAGAGGAACCAGACTGAAGAGACTGAAGGTGGTGGGGCACCGAAAAAAGATTTTTCCCCCCTTTTTAACGAATTTCCTTACAATTAAATTTTCTTTGTAATAACATCGTGCACGTTTTCATTTTTCTCTGTTCTTGCAAATCTGAGCTTAAACCTGGGAAAATGCTTCCCAATTTAGGGTATTAAAGAAATAGACAAATCAGCACCTATTCCCCAGATCATATAAATTTAGTTGGTTCCATAAGTCAGTTTCAGATGAAAACTCCAAAACTAACCTAATTTTGATTTAGTTCTATCTTTAGCCAAAATATTTCACTTTTGGTTTTGGAGTCGTGTGAAACTTATATTGGAATAGATAATAGATTGGATTTTGAAGTGTACATGCAAGTGTCCTGCCTCTTAAGAAACTTAAGTATAAAATTTTCTTTGATGCACTTCAATAAAATTATATCAAACTCTATAACCAGGCCACTGATATGGATGGCCTTCTATAAGCTATTAAGTCACAAAACTATATTTACTATTGCTTTATTACGAAGGTAGGAAAAAAAACCACTTTGTCAATGAACGATGAATTCACTTTCTCACAATTCTTCCATTTTATTGTATATTCTTAACAAATTGTATTGAGAATAATTGTTCCATACAACGGTTAGTTTGAGGGTTGCCTTGCCTCATGCCTCAAGATGACGCTTTCAGAAATGCTGAGTTTCACCAGTTAGTCTTTGTAGAGTGAGACATTTGACTTCAAGAAACTCCGACAGGGGATGCATCTTGCACCTTTTAAGTTCCCCCATATACAGGAGGCATACATGTTAGGTTTCTCTTCTGCCCACTGCCAATAGAAACTACTTATGTCATATATTTCGTATGTATATACTCAATTTCGAAATGTAAGTTTCGTGGGAAATGCATTAATTACCAAGATTTGTTCACATCTGATATCTAGAACATGTAACTGTGATAATATGTTGTCATCAAATACAAATATGATGCCTATACATTTAACATTACCTATCATCATGTTATTTTTCTTACTTTTATAAAACTTTGGGGAAAATATGAGCCCTTTGCATTGGCTGATTGAGAGGACAAATCCCTTGCCTTTCTAAATGATCCATGTTTTGATAACAGACTTTTATGTGGATAACATTGTTAATGAAAGGACTTGCAAGTCAAATTTAGCTATGGAGAGCAGTTGGGTATTTTGAATCTTTTATATTGTGTTTATGCTTGATTGAAAGCATTGTCTAGTTGAGTCTCTTCAGTCAAGTTTAGGAGTTCTTCAATTATTTTCTTTGGTTTATACTCTTAAGGGATGAATGTAGTAATCTAAATTAATCCTTGTCATCTTTTCTCTTTCTCAAAGCTCTTTCCAAGTCATAACGTAGATGTCTCTGCTAGACAACCATAATTTTTGGTGTTGTGGCATGGCCTGATGGCCCTCTTATCTATAGTTTGATGGGTACCCACTTTTTAATGGTTTATATTATGCTAACAGTCTACCATAAAAGTTTGATTAATTCCTTCCACAAAGACTTGGTGACTTAATCTCGTATTGAAGGGAAAGTGCTTGGATGATGATAATGATGATAAAGTAGGTCTAGGAGTCCTATATCAGATATTTGACCCTGTATCATGTTGGACATCTGGCTGTATTTTGTGTCTGACACATTTTTGATTTTTGTCCATGTTTATTTGTAGAACAACACCAGGCCATCCTCACATTTCTGTAGATATTGCTTACATTTATAGCTGCATATAATCTAGATTTTGTGAATTTGCTCTGTCAATGACTTGTATGTCTCTATTTGACATTTATTTACATGTGAATTGTTGACAATATTATAGATTTGAACAAATAACATGTGGTACTCCATCTATGCTTGTCATGGATGAACTTACTATTTAATAATTTAAGTGCGATGTTGAAGATAATACAGGGTGAGTTGATGAGTTTAGTGTTAAATGCTAAATTGAAATTGTGGTCGAGAAGTTATGGTAGATGAGGGGCCGGTATTTAGGACAACTAAAGTGCATGGATCCAATCAAAAGAACAAAACAGTGATTCTATGGACTTGATTTTTTATGGGATTTGAGAAAAATAAGGTTTTGGTATCAACAAAAGATCCTACGTACTATTTATTATCATTATTTTTGGATTTATCACACATGAAAATTAGCAAACAAGAAATATTTTATGGATTCAACTGGTTGATATTGTGGCCGGTGCTTGAGGTAAAGGAATGTGGTACATTCTTTAGTCACATATATTTGAATGTTGGGTGATATAGAAGGCTCAAACTAAGGTTTAACGTGTTGTTTGTGTCAGGCAGCTGCTACGATAGTGCCTGATCGGTATGTGACATGACTGCATGCCTATTGCATGTGTGGTGGTTGTGCCAGCGTATGCCATGCATTGGCATGGCATGGCACAACATTGCACTTTAATCCTTTGCTTCCAAGGATCGCAGAACTCTGTGTTGGCCTGGCACTGGCATGGTATCTGCTTGTGCCATTCCATGCTAGTGCTTGGCATATTTGGCATGCATGCTCCCACTATACTAAAGACTACTTTTGTATCAGTTATATTCTTTATTTGATGTATTTATTTGCTTTTCAAAAGAAAAAAGACTGACAACATGGATGTTGAAAGTGGGGAGGCGAGGTCATGGGGAAGTATGAGTTTGTTGGAGGAATTACAGCATTTGCAACAATGAAGAATGAGAAGGTAGAGAGCTTATTGGTTTGGTCTTTTTGGCACATGCAATGAAGATACGTGGAGGTGTCAGGTTAACGAATCAGATATATTTTCTTAGGTGGAATCTCTGATGGAAACCTGCAGTGACCAAAGATATAGCCTTTGTTAGAAATGTAGGTCAAGAATTTTGAATTCAATAAAGCCAATCTGAGAAGAGTAGGGATTGGGCATGGCAATTATGATTGTGGATTATTTATTTCATTAACCATAATCATAGGTATTTGTGGAAATGTGCATTCTTTGTACCTGTTTTCAGTTCTTTGTTTTGTTCTTTTTTTTTTTTAAACATCTGTAGGGAAAGTTTTTTTTTTTCTTTTTCTTCTTCTTTTTTTCAACATGAAGAGAAATACAAATTAATGTTGCAAAATTTCTTAAATTGCCTGTGGCTGTGATGCAAATTGTCATCTGATTCTAGGGTTGCCTTCAGCCATCGAGTGCTGCTTTAGGAGATTTTTCAATATTGATGTGAAGATCACGGAATAAGTAGTGGTTTGGTTGCACAAGTGAGAAATTCTTTGTCCACTGCCTCCGGTAGAGAAAAACTAAGGTAGAGCGCACTGCTTCACCTAATTGGACTACGTAAAGGTTCAACTTTTTGAGGAAATGCCCTTCCTTTCCATTTCTCAGTCATCTAATGTTGCAATTAATAATGGAAGCTGTATCGATTTTTAACATCAGAAGAATTTAATGCAACTCAGCTTTTTTATTTAATTTTTTTTGATAAAAATGTCTTTTTCCTTCAAGATGCTATCTTGCATTCTATGTTGCTCATTCTTTGTCATTATGAAAATTATTTCTCTCTCTTCTTTTTCATTTTGTTTTACTTCTGCTTGAGCATCAGGCATTCAAGATTTCTTCTGCAGCGAGCAATGTATGTTCGAAATTATTGCTAGCATCTTACTCAATTGTTTCCAGACAATATGTCATACTCATCAGGTCTGTCTTTTTCTGTGTAGATTCTTTTTTTTTTTGGATCATTTATTACAAAAGCTCCTTTGCTAGTTAAACAAAGTTGATGCATTAGGTAGGTTGTAATTAAGTTGAAGTGTTAGGTAGATTGTAATAATGGAGCTGTAGTTAAACAAAGTTAATGCATTTACTACTAATGTATTTCAACACCCCTCCTTTACTACAACCCACCCTTAATTGCGATGTTTCGGCCGAGAAAATGAAAAGGAGGGGCATTTTCTTCAAAAGTTGAACTATTACGTGGCTCAATTTGGTGAAATGGTACACTGTCTCTGTTTTTCTCTACTGGGTGTGGTGGACAAAGAATTTCTGCTTGGATCTATCAAATTTATAGAACACAGTGATTTTGTTGGCCATTTACTCAAAGTTGATTTTATGTTATCTTTGGCAGATACCTTGGATCTATTTGTTTCTGAAATGCTATTTTGTTATGTATTTTGATTGAATTGCTACCTGTGAGGCATTTTGATAGCCGGTTTAGTTTTAGTGATGATTGCAAATGTGTGACTAGGTTGTTGACCTCCTTGGAAAAGCAAACTTCTCTTTTTTTGCTGAAGTTAAATGGAAGTAGTGATTCAAAATCATATCATTACAGTCAGATCATTAACTTGGCAGGAGCATGTCTAGTGAGTGTGGGGATCACCTGGACTATACAGATTGTGGCTTGTGCCAGTCGCCTGATACTGATCACAAATTTTGGACCAACAGGATGAGTTGCAGCTGATGTTGATGTGCTGTCATCTATTCTTCTTCTTCCTCTTCTTCTCCATACATTCGGAGTGACACCTACCCATCTATCTTGAACAAACAAAACACCCATACGGTATGCATTTGCAAAATAAGACTTCTACTGCAACACCATAGCAAATCAAATGGTTATCAATTCTATTATCAGCAACAAAGCCCCTAAGCCTATCTATCTTCTTCTTCTTCTTCTTCTTCTTCTTTTTAATAATTTTTTTTTGAATAAATTACAATGATCTCTCTCGAAGTTTAAGATAATTATAGATTTTATTTAATATTTTAAAAATATATATTTTTTTAAAATTTTACTATATGTATGATATCTATCTATTAAATAAAATAATGATCTTGCTAACATCATCATGAGTTTTAAAATATTTTATTTTTATTTATTTATTTATTTATTTTAAGTTTTTATATGTGATCAGGGAGTTATATGTATATTTTGAAAATGTTAGGTGGGATTATGTAATTATTCCAAACCTCGAGAGGGATTAGGATAATTTATTCGTTATTTTTTTGATTATTTTTTTTATTTCTTTCTTTTCTTCTACCTCTTCTTTTTTTTTTCTTTTTTTTTTTTTTGAAGGGGGGAGTAAGTATGCAAGCTTGTGGGTTACCTGATTTTAGGGATGTCAAAATCGATCCGATCTGTTGGGTATGTATCTTATTTAAATCTGGTCAAATTTGAAAAATAGGATTTGATCGGGTTTGGGTAAAACTTGAAAATTCTATCTAAATCTGAATTCGAATATGATCCGAACCTACGGGTATGGATAATATTCGAATCCATAGCGAAATATATATATTTATAATTTGATTTTGGCAATTCTGTTTTGGTTGATAATATGCATAAAATTATTTTAGTTATTTATATATTTTAAGTTGAATTATAATTTTATTTTTATGTTTGATTTCTATAAATCTAGACTTATAAATTATGTTTCATGTTGAATTGATAATTTTGTTTTGATTGATAATATATATAAAATTATTTTGGTTGTTCTAGGATAGGTATGGGGTGGTATGGGTTGGGTATGGAGAAATGGATTATCCATGGGTATCTTCGAATTCATTGGATATGGAGATGGGTATTTCTTTTCTTATCCGATCGGATATCGGATAGGATTTGGATATAGGATATTAAGTTCGGATTTGGAGATGGATAGGATAATATCCGATTCAAATCCTACCATTGCCATCCTTATCTGATTTTCATCTTTATATCTATGGGAGACCTGAAAAGATCTGGAGGTAGCGTATATATGATTAGGGGTGCAAATGGTCGAGTCGAATCGGATCATGAGTGTCCTCGATCCGATGCAGTCCCTTGATTGGGTCTTAATATTGGATCTAAATCCAATCCAAGTGAAAATCGGGGTTGGGTCTATAATTGGAAAGTCGGTCCTATTGGATCATTTGAGTTAGGTTGAGTTCATATATAATTCAATCTTAATTTAAAAATTTGGATCCGATTCGGGTCTAAATTCTAGTCGGATTTTTTCATATGATAAATCAATATTTACAAATTTATAATAAAAAAAATATATTATTTTATTTTGATTATTAATTTATAAATAATTTTTTAAAATTTTATAATCAAATTGCGTAAAACTTTATAAAAAATAAAATATTACAAGAGTATTTGAAATTTTAATTTCATTTTATTTGTTCTATATTGTACATGTTGGATTCAATTCGGGTCGGTCAGGTTTGAATTCAGTAAATTCAGATCTGATCTGAAATATTGAATAGGTTTAATTTTAAAATCTAATCCGTCTTGTGGGTTTTTTTAAAATGGATTGAATCGGATCTAAATAGGTCAAGTGGATTGGTTCATGAGTTGACTGGATCCATTTGCGGCCTTATATATGATCCAGTGGAGCGATAGAAAAGTTGGGCAATATACCCGCTTTTAGTATTGGTAACCCTTAACGTTGGCGTAGATCCAGTGATATCGTCTGGCAGCTCCTTTTCGGTCACGCGTGCTTTGCTGGAGAATCTTCCACGCAGCAACAAGTTCGATTGAAAGATACCGACGTAGGAATAAGACGCATGCAAACGGTGATCGATATCTATCTTATTGTCTTTTTGAATCTTCACCAGCATGCTTGCTTTGGCCTCCCCTCGGTCGTGCAAAGTGTCCCATTGAAGTTCACCTTGATGACCCCAGCGCGGGCCCTTGCCAATATGTTGAAGTTAAGGATGGTAATTAGGGTGGATCGGATGCAGGTCAGTTGAAAAATTGAACGACCTCAACCTGATCTATTAAGCAAACAGATTATTGAGATCTAAAGCAGATCTGTTTGTTTGGCCTACATAATTCATTTGTTGGATGGGATGAATTTGGCTAAATGGGTTAGATAAGTTCAACGGGTTTTTAACTGATAGTGTTTTGAAAGTTGAATAGATTTAAATAGGTTAAAATGGCTATATGTATGGGTTAAATAGGATAGGAATGGATTAAACTTAGACTTGAGTAGTTTAATTAATAGGTCTAAATAGAATGGTATGTTTATGATCCAAATCTATTTATCTCAAATGAAATGTACTTAAAGCAAATCAGTTGGTTGGGTTAATACATGGGTTTGAAATTGCTACATCTAACTAAGTAGACTGGGAAGGGCTCGATGGGCCAAGGCTTCCCCTTCCAAGTCTTCCCAAGTGCACTAATGGCTTGGTGGTGAGTTTTGAACATGTTGGCTTTGTAATACTTACTAGATAATATAATTGTTTTCTTGGTGCCCTTAGCATCTTTCTTTTTTTGAAAATATTGGGTGCAAACGAGTTGAGCTGATCGTGAGTTATTCGAGTTCGATTTGAGTCCAAATTCGATTAAATTTGATTATAATCAAGCTTGAGTAGCTTGAATGATTGCATGAGTAGAAAAATATGTGACTCAAAAATTATATATTTTTAATCATATTCTTTTTTTTATAATATCTATTTATATATATGATATTAATAGGCAAAATTTCGAACATGAGTGCAAGTATGTTTGGTTAATATTTAAATCAAGTCAATATTGATTATTTCTATTTTTCATTAAGCTAACTCGAACTTCTAGCTATTTGATTAGGCTGGATTCGATTGCATCCCTGTAAAGAATTCAACCTAATCAAATGTGCAATCTGCAACACCTGGCAACCCCAGCTTCATAGTGATGTCTATGATGTAGCAATTTTTAAGGCCACAGTGGCTATTCTTAGGCATTTTGGAGATATTTTGGTGATTGATGCTGGTGGATGCATTCACACTAGGGCTTTGTGGTAGTTGTAATTCACTTACCAACAATTAAACATGCCCTATGAAGCAAATAAATAAACTAACTCTTGGCAAGGAGCTAGATTTTTCTGTATTAGCGATAGGAGAACCACATCTCAACTACTCCTTCCTCTTGGATCAGCCACACGCATTGCCCGTTCTATTGAATCAGCAACATCTGCCGCCTTCCAATCTGAAACTCTACAACCTTCAATCCAAAGGGATCCAAGTGCTCCAGGAAAATCTCTATTTTCCGTTTTTTTTGATCTGAACTTTCCCATCAAAATGGACTTCCAAAGATTATGCACACCTTTTAACATAGGGAGATAGTTCTCGGGGAGATCGGAAAGATTAGATAGACAATTTATGGGCCATCGACATGAGCCACGGATACAACAGCATATTTAGAAGATCTCCAAATACGGATGAGAATACCTTGGAGGAGGACCAAATTCTAGATTTTCTAAAAATCTCTTCTTTTGTACCAAGAAAAAAAGAAATTTCTTTCCTCCGATGATTAAGGTTTTTTTGGAAGAATATATGTAGTGCAAGGTTTTTGGAGTAGTTCATCTCCAAATTTTCAACCTTAAAATGTTTCAGTTTCTTTTTGATATTCTTGTGAAAACTTCTAATATACTTCTTGAGGCTATCATCAACGGAGACCTCTAAAGAGATAGTACTCTTGCAGAATATGAAGGACAATAGTATAGTCTTGTGTAGATTATTCATGCTTCTACCAAAGGTACTACTACCTAATCTGTCAACTTTTCTCATGGCCAATTAGGTTAAATATTTTTGTGATCAAGGCTTTAAATTTTCCTCCATATTAGGTCAAAAACATCATTGTTTATCATGTAGGAATTTCACTAGTAAGGACAAAATTAAAAAGTTTCAAATAGATGATAGCTACCTTTTGCATGCTCATGAAAATAAGTTTCCAACTGATCAAGCCAATTGTCCAGTTCTCCATGTAAATAGATCTATCATACACATGTATTTCAATTTGTGCTTTAACTTTGAAAGGTTGAAATTGGGGATTTTGCATTTTGAGTTCTTATCGGTTGGTCTTTTAATTCACTGCTTGACTTGTTGTCGAGTCAATCGTTAAACATAGTTTGTGGTAGGAACAGCAACTGTTGAAGCTGAAAGCATCATTCAAGACATGAGCTTAGTGAGTTGTTGATCCACTTCTCAACTTTATCAGACAACCCTTCCATCATTATCTATTGAAGTAAAACCGTATTATTTTTTTTTTTCTATAATGTACTGAAGTTGTATGGATATGTAATTAGTTCTATATCAATTATTCATTAAAATTTTTTTGAATATTTATATAAATCAAAAAATCCAACTAAATTTTTTGGTTAATTTTTTTGATGAGTTCCTATATTTTATAAATATTATCAGAGCTATGGTTATGAGCACTAGGACTATGACTTAAGTGGTATTAAAATTTGAATTGTGATTACTAGAGATTGTGATAGATTTAGAATAGGTTTATTTATAAGGATTTCTCTAGGAATAAGATATATTGAGTGCAGACGGGACAGTTATCGGACATTAAGATATAATATTTATTTATAATGCTATATATAATCAATAAACTAACATTCTGATTTATTTGAATTTTGCAATGAACTCATAATAATGTTTCAGTGTAAATTGGGAATAGCATCAATGGTGTTATGAAAACAATGATTATAGACTTATAGTATTGGGAAAGTGTTCATACGGTGATATTCCTTAACATGTTAGATGTCGTTTGTCATTGTTTAAGTAATTTAAATGATTTTTGTGTTCACTATTTAGCAAAATGAATGGATCAAAAGAGCACAGCTGAAGCATGATGGATTTATAACTCAAGTTATATGAAGATTTTTGACATATGATTCTATTATGATTAAAATAGAACATAATCAGTTTATATATATTTATAATCTAGTTAAAGTTCATCTTCACACACACACATAGAAATATATATACATACGTGTGTGTGCGTGCGTGTGTGTATAATGTAATTAATTTTCTGCAGTAGTAATTATAGAAAATGGAGATGATCGAGTTATCTCAAAAAATTATTTTAGTTGAGGTAACAAGAAAGCTAGGCCTGTCTCATTTTGTACATGGATAAAGCTAGGACTGTCTCAACTAGTATATGGATATGAACAAAATCAAAGACAGTGCACCAAAGATCGAATAATATAGTGGTGAGTAGAGGGGACAACCCTATGAAGTTGCAAGGCAATGGGGGTGCAGTGGTGCGGAGCAACTGGAATTAGAAGAAACAGCTGCCACTCACGCTTTCACACCCTTAAAAGATGATTTAGTGTAGAAATTAAAGATGTGAATTATTTTGATAAAAAATATTATAAATATGCATATCAAAGGATGAATGCTAGCTATAAAGATTTACAAGTAGAATACCAGCATCTGAGATGAAAGTATGATTTATTAATGAATAGACATTAAAAAAAAATGAATGAGGCTACTAAACTGTGCCGTGAAGTATGCAGACATACGCTCCATCCAGATGCTGAGTCTTCGGGGGCAAAGAATTCGATATAGAAAAAAAGAAGGAAGTGGAACAAAAAAAAGATATAATTTATTATTTCACAAAATGAGTGTTTATGTCTTATGCAATATTTTCATTACTGGACTTGACTTGCATTGGAATTTATATGCTAAATGATTTAGTAGCCTGATAAACTTCAAACTATAGTGTTGAAAACTTTTGTAGTTAGTTAAGTATCTATGTATATTTTGAAGAATGTTTAAAGTGATGATTATAGCCGAAGGGTTTGATACATGAACATATTTCTTTAGTAGGCATGGTATATTTGAGGTAATTTCTAAATTAATATTTTACAGCATAATTTAGAACAAGTTAAAAATTTTGTTTGGAGGATAATAAAAAAAGAAAGTGATTAGCAATTACATTTGTACAGCAATAGTGGAATGAATCTGACAAACACAGGTATCATGATGTGATCATACTTAGAAGTTACAAGAGCAATGGAGATATAGTATATCCGGATTTATTCAAACTTTAGAATATAAATTTCGAGGACAAAATTTATGTAAAGAAAGGAGAATGAAAAACCCGAGCCCAAGGCCATTATTTTGGACAGGGCTAGTCACTTGAGCCACATGAGGACTGCATGTTGTGGGCCATGGTATGTTCTTGGCATCATGTGCGATCCCAAATGGAGAAGAAGAAGATGGATCATGATTTTAGGGTTGAAGGTGACCTTTGTGGGAGAAATAGAGCATCATTTGTTTTGATCTTCCTCACCGACGACCAAAATTCTGATTATCTACCTCATTCTCTCCAACCTTTTGCCCTTAATCTATTCCTTTCTCTCTCTTGCTCGTTCCTTTGTATCTCTCTCTCACATCTCTTTGTCTCTCTCCAATTCCATGTTCTTAATCCTTCTCATTAAATTAAATAGAGAAAGGAAATAGGTCCTAAAGTCTTTCCTCTCTTATTTCTCTTCTCCTCCCACCACTTATCATCTCATCTCTTATCTATCGTCTCTTTCTTTCTTTGTGAAACTACGCAAAAAATCAAAAGGAGAATTATGAGGATAAGGTGTTAGCCTATTGAAGCTAATGTCAAGGTAAACCCAAATCCCTTCGTTGAACTTAATTTCAGATTTTAAGATTAACCTGGAATGGTCTAGGATAAGAGATGATGTAGTTTCTGATATTTTAGAAAGATGAGATAGGAATGGATTTGGAGGAAAGGAATCGATGTTAATCTAGAACGGACAAATTCTGCTAATCCAATAATTTTAACTCTTAATTTCAATCTAAAAATTTAATTAAGAGTTGTTAACTCATTAGTTAATCAATTTGCAAAATCTAGGAATTTTTGAATATGGTTAGCTAGAATAAATAAATTATAGAATAGGACGACATGTGGGGAATGACATTTAATAAGAGATTTGAAATTTCAAAATTTTGAAGAATTTTAAAAATTATTATAAAATAGTAGCATGGAATTGATTTGAGATATGTGTATGATTTTGGGATTATTAGGTTCCAAAGGATTCAAGTGAGGCATTTGGGTAATTTAGTAGTGGGCTGTTGCAAGGTAAGTAATATTTGCACTTTATATTAATTGATTAGATTAAATAGAAATTATTTTATTTTTCATTGTTATGATTTTCAGATTTACTTGTATATAATATCTCTATAAATATGGATACCTAATTGATAATTTTAATTCTGTGAATTAAATAGGATAATGATACCTATTATGATTGGATCGAGCATGTAAAATTTTGAATATTGCTTGTTTAATTGTATGTTTCAAAGCTATATCCAAAAGAAAAGAAATATTTCAATTATATATATGTGTGTGTATGTGTGCATATGTCATCTGTCATCTGACTCTCAATCCTACTATATATGAGTCCAGATTAGATTGTATAGTGATCCCCACTATAGGGGCGATCATGGTGATGCCCCACCAAAGGGATATAGAGCGGTGACCGATCATAATGATCCCTACCACAAGGGACACACACACACGCACACACACATATATATATGTATATACATATATGTACAAACATATCTATGTACATGTATATACATATCTATGTACATGTATATACATATGTATATATGTATATACATATGTATATCTATGTATATGTATGTATATGTATCTATATGTATATGTATGCATATGTATCTATATGTATATGTATCTATATGTATATATATATATATATATATATATATATATATCTATATACATATATATGTATATATATGTGTATATATATATACATATACGTATATATCTATATAGATATGTATATATATATCTATATAGATACGTATATATACGTATATATATAGATACGTATATATAATATCTATATAGATACGTATATATACGTATCTATATAGATATATATATACGTATATATACGTATATATAGATATACATATACGTATATATATCTATATAGATATACACACACATATATATACGTAATATATACATATATATATGTACATATACGTACATATACATACATATATACGTACATATATATATATACGTACATATATATAGACGTACATATATACGTACATATATATATACGTAATATATACATGTATATACGTACATATATATATGTATATATACATGTATATACGTACATATATATGTATATATATACATATATATATACAATATATATGTATATATATACATGTATATACGTACATATATACGTACATATATAATGTATATACGTAATATATACGTACATATATACATGTATATACGTACATATATACGTACATATATACATGTATATACGTACATATATACGTACATATATATGTACATATATATATATATACATGTATATAGTACATATATATATATATATATATATACGTAATATATATATAATATATATATATATATACATATATATATACATATATATATATGTACGTATATATATGTATATATACACATACATATATATAATGTATATGTACGTATATATATGTATATATACACATACATATATATACATGTATATGTACGTATATATATGTATATATACACATACATATATATACATGTATATGTACGTATATATATGTATATATACACATACATATATATGTATGTATATGTATGTATATATATGTATGTATAAATACATATAGATACACATACATATACATGTATGTATATATACATACATATATATATATATACATGTATGTATATATACATACATGTATATATATACATGTTTGTATATATACATACATGTATGTGTGTATATATATGTATATATACATGTATGTATGTATGTATATATATGTATATATGTATATGTATATATATATGTATATATGTATATGTATATGTGTATATATATGTATATGTATATGTGTATATGTATGTATGTATGTATATGCACATGTATATATATACATATATGTATATGTATATGTATACATATGTATATGTATACACATGTATATGTATATATATACATATGTATATGTATAGATATGTATATGTATGTATATATATATACATATGTATATACATATGTATATCTATACATATGTATACATATGTATATCTATACATATGTATACATATGTATATCTATACATATATATACATATGTATATACATACATACATATATATCTATATCTATACATATGTATATACATATGTATATGTATAGATATACACATGTATATATATGTTTATGTATATGTATATGTATAGATAGTATATGTATATGTATATGTATACATATAGATATGTATATGTATACATATACATATGTAGATATATGTTTATGTATATGTATATGCATATGTACATATGTATATATATGTATGTGTATATGTGCATGTGTATATATATGTATGTGTATATGTATATGTGTATATATATGTATGTGTATATGTATATGTGTATATATATGTATGTGTGTATGTATATATCTATATATATATGTATGTGTGTGTGTGTATACATATACATACATACATACATATATATGCATTCATATATATGTACATATAT
The DNA here is from genome assembly GCF_000442705.2 of Elaeis guineensis. Lineage (NCBI taxonomy): Eukaryota > Viridiplantae > Streptophyta > Magnoliopsida > Arecales > Arecaceae > Elaeis > Elaeis guineensis. The sequence goes on from NC_025993.2 coordinate 119,462,026, forward strand.
ATGCATATAGATACATATAGATACATATATTACATATATATGCATATAGATACATATATATCTATATACATACATAATAATATATATATATATTATATACATATATATCTATATACATACATACATACATATATATATATTATATATATATATGTATGTATGTATGTATGTATGTATGTATATATGTATATGTACATGTACATGTATATGTATATGTATATATATGTATGTACATATACATGTATATGTATCTACACACGCACACACGTACATACGGATCGGAAGTCCTAAACCCACCAGAAAATCAAAATGGAATTGAACTCTAAATCCTCCCTTTTAGAGGTCTATTTAAAGGCCTCAATCTTTCGGATTTTTTCTCACAAAAATCACCATCTAATTTCCTTTGATTTCTTCCGATTTATCGTGATTCATCCTTGCTTTAGCTATTAGAAATCAGATCAATCCCTTCAAAGATCAGATAGATCTCTCTACTTATCATTTCCTCAATCTTGTATAGGTTTTAAGTTGAGTTTGTGTCTAATTTTTTATCAAAAAATCTTTGAAACCACTGATTTTTAGATCCTTTATTTTCCTCTTTTGTTTTGGTTTTTCTCGCTATCGTTTGTCGTCATCGGCTACAGAACCTAGGTCATCGTTCATCGCTGTGGCCTACTCCAACCACGAGCACTGCAAGCTAGGAGGAGGACCTCCTTGTCGTCAGGAGCAACGGGAAGAAGATCCTTTGTTCTATGAAAGATGAGAAGAAAGAGAACATGCGGGTCCTCTATTCTGTAAAAAAAAAAAGAAAGAAAAAAGAACAAGAAAAAAAAAGAGAGAGGGATATTCTCTCTCTCCACTTTCTCTATCTAATTTCTCGCTCTAGAAAAATCCACTCTCTTTAAGATGATTTCTCTCTCTAAGATTAGTCCAGTGAAGGACTTTCTTTTGATGATTTTGATTTAGCTTAGTGAAAAATCTTGATTTGTAATTGTTGGACAGCGTGCTGGCATCTATCTTGGTCAAATCCGGATACCATCAAATTTGATCTATTTGATCTTTATGGAGTCAACTGTATTTTAATTTGATTTTGATTAAATAAAATTATTCTATCTAACTGACTTTTGATCATCGAGTACTATGTTAGCTTTCATCTTGACTCTTGTCGGATACTATTGACTTGATCATTCTTAATCTCTGTTGAACCACCTAGATCTTAGATGATATTTGATCGAATGAGGTTAGATGACCGACAGACCCAAACTATTAGATGTAACTACCTATGAATCGTATCTTTCTTAATTATCCTTATTTTTTCTGGTTATTGGACTAAATTTTGTATAGAAGTATAACTTTTCGAGAAGAAGATGTCTAACAGTAGATATTGCGATCTGATCTATAAATTAATTTTTTTAAAAAAATTATAGAATTATATAGATTTATTAGAATACATGTGAGGTAAGTAGTGTTTCATTTTTTTAGATTTTATCGATAAATTATTAAATAATTTTTATATTGAAATATACATGATTTATGAATCTGATCTATGATATTTTGCATTATCGAATATGCTTTTTTTTTGAAAAGTTAAATAATTTATGATCGAATATATTGAATTTGATATGGATCGTTTGATTGATTTTAGTATTATATGGTTTATAAACTTTCAGATTTGAATATAAAAAATTATTTTGATTTAAGATAGATTTCGACTCGCAGTCTAACTATGTATCGAACCCCGTCAGTGAGGGTTAAATGGTGGTACTTTGATATTCTATTAGTAGGATGAATAAATACTGGTAAGTATTTTGATGTCCTGCCAGTGGGGCAGTTAAATACTGATAATTATTTTGATACCCTATCAGTGGGGATTATGTACTAGTATTTTGATACCCTACCAGTGGAGCGGTTAAATGCTGGTGATTATTTTGATATCTTGTTAGTGGGGGTCATACGTTGGTACTTTGATTTAGTTCATGATCGTCGACATACGCACAGTATTTTGAAAAAAAATTGAATTATGAATGAAAATAAATTTGAAAATAAATTTTTAAAAGACTGAATTTGCATGGATCTATTAATATTGTATATTTTGAATTGATATACCTTGCATGCTTATTTTTAGTATATTATTATTATTGAATTTATCTAGCTAAAATGTATATTACTTACTAGGCTGTGTAGCTCATTATTATATTTTACTATTTTTATAGATTAAGAGATCTAATTTGATTTGGAGATTCGATGTTGTAGAACGAACTAGAGACAGACTCTGATATTTTATTTTAGATTAAGATTTATTAAAAATTAATAGAAGACCATGAAACTTTATTTTATAAGATATTTGATTTAGTTATTTGAAATAAAGTTGAACATTAATTATTTAAATTTTATTCTATTATTATTTTATGATATCATGATGAGATATCTTGCATATTTGTGGGAAGATTTCTCTATAGTATGTGATGGTTGTCGTGATCTTCGGCTCGTGATCTCGGATCGGGGGTATGATAGTATAAAGAATAGATTGAAAGAAGGATGGATGAGGTAGAGGAGGATGGATCTTTTATTTATCTTTTCATATATTTGATGAAATATAAAATAATGGATAGAAATGATTTTTTCCTCTATTTGGTATAGGAGGAATGAAAGGAAGGATGGATGATATTTATATAAATTTTTACTGACTATCTTTGGATAAAAATATTATTATTATTGATTTATAATATTTATTTATACTAAAAAATAAATAATAGATAAACTTATAATAATCATTATAATCTATAATTATATAAAAAATTATATAAATATTTAATTTAATTTAGTTTAATAAATAATTTTATAAATTAATTATTAATAATTTAATTATATAAATAAATAAATAATTTAAAATTTAATTAAATATTAATTATTATTATACAAATAACTAATTTAAAATAGTAAATAAAAATAAAAAATAAAAAATAAAAAATAATTTTAATTATTTAATTATAATTATTGATACTATGTACTAAAATTAAAATAATTACTAATAGAATTTAATAGTATATATAAAGACATATAAATAATATGAATAAAAAAGAATAAAATATTATAATTTTATCAAAAAAATAATGAGGGATAATTTTGTTAAAATCTATCCATCAATGCTCTATCCATCCTTGCATCTCCTGCTTTGGAAGGATGCAAATTGATAGATCGGATGGATGAACGATCCCTTCTTTTTCATCCATCCTCTATAATTTTTAAATCAAATGGTGGATGAAATTATCTATCCAATCTCTCATGACCCGAACCAAACATAGGATAAGAGGGATAAGAAAAGAAAAAGATATCGAGTTGTAGCCATTTTTGTAGTCCACCTAGAGGAAGCAGCCACCAAGGTTGATGACGAGCTTGATGAAAACAAGAGTGATTCTCTGATCGATGTAGGTCACATATTGGAGGGTGGCAGCATCCTCAACGATCGAGATGACAAGAACGTGATTCCATTGGGCTGAGGAGATAGAGAAGAGGAAGAGGGGGATCACACTGACTACCACAACTTCTCCACTCACTGTGCTATCCACCTCGCCATGCCATTCATGGATCTTGCTGGCGAGGATGCACCATCAGTCTGCTACGCCACCCCTGCTGCTACGCCGGAGATAGTATGTGCCAAAGGGGGGTTTTTAAAACAATGAGAGAGGAAACAAATGAACAGATTAGTTAACAGGATGGGTCAGATTAGATTAACAGATTATCCATATATTAAATAGATTAAACAAATCAGGTCGGATTATCTGTTTATTAAACATGGCAAGTTCGGATCATAGATCCTGATCTATTTAATAAATAGGTCAGTTCAAGTTTAATATTTTCTGATCCAACTCGCATATGACCCTCTCCGTTTATGGCCTAACCCGACACGATTGCCACCCCTGGATCTTGGCAATGTTTTATCATACATAATATCGAGCAATAACTAAGGGTCCATATAAATGAATAACTCGCAATGGAATGCAAATAGTGTATATAATATTTTAGCTCTTGGTCTACCTGAACAATCAATTATCAGCCTATAAGCCAAACGCAAATGAGGGTAAACCTGAGAAGTCTCAAAAACTATCCTACCAAATGTATTTCAGCCTCTATAAAAAATATGCAACATTTAGGTGCTAAGCAAAGTCCCAACAATTCATCATCCTGTAGTTCTTCACCTGGACATTAGAATTATAAGAAGCGGTGGATGAACCAACACAAAGGTTCTTGAAAGGGTTGCTCAACAGTCACACCATATACTTCAAAGTTTCCACATGCTGTATCAGCCATCCAATGTAGGCGTTACCAACAGCCTTTCCACCTATATTTTCAGGGATATACCCATATTCATCACATCATTTTCCACGTGGATGTCTGGCATCCACATTTGAATCACTACTAGTACTGAACTTCATGTTCAAGCATGCACTTAAGTACCAATCTAAGATTTTTCTTTTTCTTTTTTCTATAATAGGTGGTAGATAAGTACAACTAATGAAATGCTAGGATATAGCAGCTTAATATTTGTGTTAATGATTCACGTGTAGACTAGACTATACTTCTCTAAACGGTATAACGATCAACTTAATGATAGTGATCTACATTGTGTTTGTGATAAGAATGTTGATCTTGATCGGTTGTGATTGGAGGGTGCATGGAATTATGATAGAAGAACACCTCTAAAAGTTGTGTTTTTTAGCTTCATATAAAACTCCTCCTGCACTGTCCTATGACAGCAGAATCGGGTTTGTTATTCCTATACTTCTATAATACGAAAAAACCAATTATAACTTCCATAAAATTCACCAATTTTTGCTTTTTGAGCAGTTCTACACACATGTACATATACAGGTAAACATACATGCATGTACAAAGTTCTATAGGAATCCTCACAAATCATTTTGCATACCATGGTGATGTCTTCCAGTGGTAGTGAATAGTATTAAGATTTGGACCATGACGCACTCACGCTTGAGATGGAGTTTATTGACCAGCAACTTTACATATTCTAAATGAACTTTCAGTAAGTATTTTGCCCAAAATAAATTCAAGAAATTAATGATTTAAGTGTTTGGTTCATACCTACACTCCTAATATAAGATAAGTGGGTTTAAAGTTATATCAGACCTCATTTTTTGGTTACTTCATTAAATAAACAGAAACATGAATATATGTATCCTTGTGGTAACCATACACTGCCTGATCTACACTTTTGCCCCGTCCAACAATCATATCAGCGTCGCTATGTGACACAAGTAACCATCCCAACTATTTCATAGCACCCAAACTTACACTTCTGGGATGCCTACAGGTTCCTGACAAGCATCTTACTGCACTCCTTCACTATATAGTTTTCTTACCCTACCCATGTATCAAAATACCAGCAGTTTAATAGAACAGTAGCATTTATATCTATCAGCAATCTACTAGTCAATCACATGATGGTGTCTTATGGTGAAGGGTTGGTGATTTATTGATTTCAATCTTGATGATTTCCTCTCGAAGATGTTGAATTTAGTGAGCAATTGCTTTACAATTTTCAGAAAGAATTTGCATATAATACATTCAAAAATGAGATGAGTGACAGTTCAGCCAATCTCTACAATGATAGAAGTTATTGATGGATGCAAAAAGCTCGCTGTTCGGTTACACTGTTCTATAGAAATAAACCACAATCATGGCCATAACCATCAAGCTTCTTGTAACTATTCGGAATCAGCTTTATGAATCATCCTTTGCCATACATTATTATATAAACCTAAAAATGATGTTATTTCCATGTTACACAAAATAGGCATGGATCATATTTTTGTAGTTACAAAGATATCACAACTTGTTACTCTGTCTGCATTTTGACTCATTTCCCATGTTCAACACCCACATTGGCATTGCCACAACTCACAAGAGATCTGTTCATGCCAACAATCTTTTAGCCTACACTTTGTAAGACCGTATTATACTGATATATCAAGATATCATCTTCATTGTTACCAAACCTCTGCAGCAGTTTAATGTTTTCATATCTCTTAATCATCCAATTAACAAATTGCACAATACTATTTTGAGTCATCATTTCATCATCCCCTGACATAAACACACACCCACATTCCACCCAGGCATGTAAAAGAAAGCAGGATAAAGGAAGGATTGCATTTTGCTTTTGTACCTGTCAGCAAAACATCATTCAGATTATCACTAGCAACACCTAATCATGGATTTAGGTAAGTCGAAACTTTTAAGAAGAAATCTAACTTCATTTGTGGAAACATCAGAATAGAATAAACACCAAGACTACTGCATATGTAGCAATTTGTCATCCATGCTTGAAGGTGAGTTCTGCTACGGCCCTCTTCCAACTTCAAGCCTAGAAAATCAAACCTTAATATAAGTTCTGAAGCTGCAAGAGTTTTCTTAGGCACAAGAATGTAGCCCTTGACAGGCATAACTAGCAAGGTTGGAGAATTTTATAGCTGATGCTCATGGTATAGAGCCTGTTAAAAATGATTGACAGATACTGTTTCATAAATCCATCTACTAGGTCAATAGAGGAAATGTTGATCATTATTTTAATTTTCTTGTTAAATTACCAGCTCACAAATTTTCAATATACTTATTCAGCATTCTTTTAGATCTTACTCGTTAATAAAAACACTAAAAAGAAATGCTTAAGCAAACATGTTATCTAGACTTATGCCTCCAACTTGAAGGAACCATGTCAACATGTATCAGCAAGTTGGGTATGCTAGAAACTTCAGATACTTCTGTTGGCATGTTCTAAAGATGGTGAAGAGCCGATTTCAAGAGCAAGTCAAACACATCTCAAATAAATCCCACCAAAATGTCATTAGAACTGGACTTTTGATGTTTCTGGAGCATGGTTAACAGTGGAGGCTGGATATTAATAACTTCGTAGAAAGTCACATATTTATAGCCTTAGATAATTTTGGAGTTAGGATAAAGAACATGTAATCTAATAGCAGAACAATCAGCAACCTTTCAGTTTTCTTGGAGCATCTAAACAATGGCACGCCATCTATCATGCTCGCATCCTCATTCATTATTCTTGATGCCAATGCTCTTTAGGTATAACAAATAATAGCATCCGAACAATCTTAAGTTTCAGACTTACAATTGTTGACCATCTTTCAAGGTACATGGAAGCCATCTTTATTTTCTAGAATTATGCTTTCCTACATACTTACCAAATAGGTCAAGCTGTTGAAATGTTTAATATCAAGAGGGGCATATGCTGATATGAATTATTAATTACTAATACGTTAGTTTCTAACAACAAAAGAAACAAATTTCCAATTAAATAGAAGATTAAACAAATGTTATCTTCAAAAATTTCCTATTACACAAAATGATAAAAACTAGTACCAATCTGATCCAATTTTGAATTTTGATAATATGTCCAATGTTGCTCTCTTTCATTCTTGCCCAATCAGACACTTAAGGTATATCTAAATCCTACTCCCTTATTCAAGCCATGCAACACAGCTGGCAAGTTGATCAGGTGCCTGACTGTTTTGATTGGACAGAAAGTATTCCCTATGTATAACTGAGTCACAACTCCTTGAACACTAAGAATACATACTGTATAACAACATAATGAAGAGAAAAGTCTTAAAGACTTCTGAAAGACATAAAAAATGGAAAAAAAGCAGGGAAATGGTGCACTGAATGGTAAAATAGCAAATAGTCGATATGTAAATACTTACTTCCAACACAACATCTGGATTGATTTCTGAAAGGGTCTGGACAGCAGCATCTGTTTTGGTCATGCCAACCTATATGGGGGAAAATTGTGTGAGTGAAGAGGGTTCGCCCCTCAAAGAATTAACAATTTTAAATGATGGCATTCTTAAACTACAAAAGTGTGCAAAATAGATGATCAAAGTTACATTACCAGATATCCAGGTAGACTATTGATCTAGTAAAACATAATAAGGGAAAAGAACAGATAACCATAGTTCATCCCCGCCCTCCACCACCACACACCCACCCACCTCAAGATATATATATATATATATATATATATAGCGAGAGAGAGAGAGAGAGAGAGAGCATGCCTGGTCAGGATGAAAGAAAAACCTATTCATGTTAGCTAACTCCACTGTGTCATGCCTCTGTATTGCATGCACCAGGTGCAATTGGACCGCGCAAATCCCATGGTGGATAACACACCACGCGACCCCTTGTATTCCACCGATTCTTGATTGCGCGCTCTCCACCGTGCATGTGCTCTGGGATTTGCCCTGGTTCACTTGCACCTGGTACATGCAATAATTTCTCCTGTGTCATAGTCATACAACAACAGGTGACCAATTCCACACCTTGTAAGCATCTCTGCAGCAACACTACCTACACTACCTATACCCTGTGGCAACAACATAAATTTTAACAATTGAGAAGTAACATAAAAAATAGATAATACTACTGCATCTTAGAATTGCATGAAAGATTAGGAAATTATTGCTTTTTAATAAGAATAATTAATCAACAAACTACAATGTAGATATATAACTTAAAATTACAATATGTAAAGATCTTAAGGAATAGTAATCATCGGCCTCCAAAATATCTTCCAAAGAATCTCAATTGAAAATCAAATAGTGCTTCATGCCAAGGCATCAAATATCAATTATGATACGTGTATGGCTGTACCAGCATACAACTTGTCTAGCATTGGTATGGCACATTTTTATAGTAGTGACACTAGGTACGAGGGGCATACTGTGATTGATACCCTACCAGTAGATTTTGCACACCTAATAGATACCAATACAGACTGCTACCAAAAAATAGTGCTTCCTCCACTCTCAAACCTCTTACTACCTCAATACCTTCTTGGTCTGATTATATATTTGCTTCCATTAATAACTACAGTGATGAAGCTTCATCTCTTTATACTTCATACATGTTGATGAAGCTAGAAATTTTATTACCTAGCATCCATTACTCATTTCTGTAGCTTCATAAAAAAGCCATTTGCCCTCTGAAAATTAAGAAGAGGGATCTCATTTCTTACTACAGCACCAATATATCACTATGCAATAGCTCACAAAGAGAGCTAGATGTCACCCTTTATGCTTTTTGACCTTGATGTCACATTTCCCTCCCAAAGTGATATTCAGCTTGCTAGTAGATTGATTTTCCATGAATAGACAAAGCATATTAAATCTATATTATTTTTTTTCATTCATCATCATCAACTATATTGTTATGCATTCTTATCTCTTGGTTACACACCAACTATGATATTTTTTTTGCAAAATCCCCCACTGCTCTACACTTTCAGTCGGAATCACGTCAGGTGTGGAATATGCTCAAGACTAGAATTATCGCGGCTCAGCATGATTCTCTAGTATGAGGGCGGTAGGTCTCTTTTAGATGTATATATTACATCCACCACATGATTTCAAGGCAAGAGTTAAGTTTTGAGTCTCAAGAGTAGTTAGCTCATGCAATCTCAGTTTGCTCAGGTACATAGAATGGGCTGCTATAGCATATTTGACATAGGTGGGACCCCAATAATTCCACCAATTGACACATTCAAGATGCTCCATGACTAGCCACTTTGCGAATCGCTAAAATCCACAGGACCATGCAGAATTTAGTGCACCCAGTAAAACAGAAGGTTTATTCGTTAATCCATGATCAATTGAGTACATGGGGGCGTATCTATACAGATGGGCTCCTAACACCCATAAAAATCCTATTTCTACATGGTTGCAATTTTCCTATAAAGAAAAATAAAAACAAAAAAAAATAGTTTTCTAGGTCTTGTGGGACTTGTAAGCCAATAACAAGTGTTTCTTAAAACATTAAAAAAAAAAAAGACCAAAAATGTAGGAAATTGTCCTAAATTCAAGAAGGACATGGAATAGTATTTTCATAATTAAGTTGAATTTCATCAGCAATGTGTCTGCATGACATGTCTGCAACAAAATGGCCATAACTTCCTCATCTCAGCTCCAATTGAGGTGATTCAAAATAATTGGAAAACTAACTTGATATTGGACATCTTAGAAGTGGTTTGAGCTTGAAATTCAACTTGTAGTGATGATTGTGATGTGATCTTCTGAAACTCATGTGTGGCGGACTGTAACTTGATCTATTTTATTGACTTATTTGTGAAACCTGAGCTCATTGAATAATAGTGAGTCAAGTGTCACATTGTGCTTTTTTTTCATCAAGTTTTAGGGAGGTCTGAAGGCCAACCAGGAGACTTGTGGCAGTGAAGGATGTAGAATTGGCCATCGAGCTTGTTCTAACACAGTTTCCTATGCATCCATAACCCTCTATCCAATTTTGATGATGTTTGGCCATATTTACACACCCTTTGAGGCTTTCGATCATGGAATTTGTTGTAAGAGGGTCCAGAGTTGAATACCCATATAGTCGAGCATTCTGGCCAGTATCAACTTTTTAATCATATATCTCAATAAATATTATAACTCTTGCTTAAGACGTCACATTTCTTGCAGACAATAAGATTTGATTTATTACAACCTCAAAATGACTTTATTGGTTAGGGTTCCTACAAAACAAGAAATATTCTTCAAGCATGAAATATTCTTCAAGCATGCTGTGAGATCAGATTTTTCAGTGACGGAAATCATGGATGTAATTTTGAATTTGATAAAGATTTCTTGACGGGCATCAATATTTGATTGTTTTATATCTTATTCATTAGTCATAATTCAAGAATCGTTACTGATCTTGGTCTAACTCAGCATTGAATTTACTAAAAAGCTCATGCAATTTAAATGCTTATGAGAATTGAGGAAGAGATGAGACAAATACACTCAACTATTGCAACCGAGAATTCTCGTATCCTTTCATAGTTGTCCACAATGCCCATGCGCTGAAGGGCCATCAGCCTACCATAAGGGTTGCTGTCCACCACCTCAGCACTCATATCCTGCACATCACGCCAGATGCATCATAACTACAAAGCAAAATTAGCACCAATTAGCATATGAATAGGGGTTAAAAGTGGTTTTTGTAAGAAAAAGACCTTGACTTTGGAGCGCCATGAGGTCCCAAATTTTGTAATATTCATAATTCTCACTACTCTCTGTTGCATCTACAACAAACACCACAAGAACCAAAATTTGATGGATAATTCAACAATAAGCACATTAATGAGGAGCCTTCAATCTGATTTATTTCCAAAAACAAACCTCGGGAAAAGGATAATGCCTTCTTTTGATATATAAGATTATGGATCCAGAAAAGAAAAAGAAGAGGAAACAATATAAATCAGTTTATAATGGCATGGTTAAGCAACCCAACGAACGACGTGCTCTATCAAAGAAAATAACACAAAATACAACAGAATTTATCAAAAAGAGAGAACTTTGCAGCGGCAGGCAAGTCAGGAGATCCGACGCATGAGATAAACAGACAAATCGATACTTCTCCAACTAAAAAAAAGACCTAACATATCGTGAAAGATCAAATCAGATAGCAAACTATGGGGGCAAATATTCCATAAAAACGGATAAAGAAAGAATAAGATTAGGAACGCATAAAGGAATGGGAAATACCAGAATCAAACAGAAAATTAAAGCAAGAAATCAAAGAACAAGGGGAAAGAGTGAGAGAAGGGAGACCTCGTCGACTGAATGGAGGGATTTGGCATCGGATTGGGATCGCTTCAGCGATTCCATGTCCTGGAGCAGCGCCTTCAGCTCTTCCTCCATTGTCGCCATCCTCGCTTATCTTCGATCTTCCGGAGATCTCAATTCCCAAATCCTCCGCTTCTTCTTTGCCGCCGGAGGTTTATTTGAGAAAGCGATCAGTGTATGTGTGTCCATCGAGACGTTCGTGGGGAACACAGTGGGCGATTCGCTGGATCTGTGGGTAAAGTAACTCGAACGGGTCTACTCGGATTCGGGGCGGATGATGGATAATCACGGTAGAAGACTATTCATCGTTACTGTTGGATATGTGATCCAACATGGTGGCATGTAAGAATGACCAACTGATAGGGATGACAATGGATAGAATTTGAATCAAATATTATATTATTTATTTTTAAATCTGAATATAATATTGTATACTCAAATTCTATCCGATATTCGATCGAATAAAAAAAGAGATATTCATCCCTATACCCAACAGATTCGGAACTACTCATAAGTAATCTATTTTTCCATATCCATCCCATATCTATCCCATATTCAAAAAAATAAATAATTAAAATAATTTTATACATATTATCAATCAAAATAAAATTCTCAATTCAACCTAGAATATAATTTATAAGTTCAGATTTATAGAAATCAAATATAAAAATAGAATTACAATTCAAAATAGAACGTATAAACAACCAAAATAATTTTATACATATTATCAATCAAAATAAAATTATCAAAATAGAATTATAAACATATATATTTAGATATGAATTTAAGTATTATCCATATCCATAGGTTCGGATCGGATTTGAGTTTGGGTAGAAAACAATACTACTCGTACTCTACTTATATCTGTGCTACAGTTTCGGATTTTATCTAAATCCGAATCCAAACCTAATCAAATCTTATTTTTCAGGTTTGACCGAATTTGGATAGGATGTATACCTATCGGGTCGGATCGATTTTGTCATCTGTACAATTGGATGGCTTTCTTTGTTGTTCATCATTGTAAATTTTAACTAGTCAAAAATCTGCACATTGCGCGAGACCAGACATATGAAAATAATTTTTCTTCTATATCCGATTAAATTGAAAAAAAAAATTATATCTAAATAATAAAATAATATTCATTCAAATTCTTAATATCATTTTATATTCTCAAATATTTATATAAATAAATTATATATATATATATATATATATAGAGAGAGAGAGAGAGAGAGAGAGAGAGGATCTCAGATGTGTTACATGGCTATCGTTGGGATTTGTTGATGCCTGATGCAAGTGGTTGTATCTCATCAAGGGTTATATGAAGTAGCCGGACCAGCAAAACAAAAAATTTGAAACTCAATAAGGTCAAGTTTAGATTTGGATCAGTCGGTTTAATAATTGAACTCGAATTCATAGTTATATTTCTTTATGTTCAATTAGGCATACCAGTAGTGAAGTGTCAAAAATTTTCGAAAACAGGAGAACTCTATACACAGTGAATCTATGGTAAAACTAATTATGATATAGAGAGTGAATGATTGGATTTAAAAACTAATTATATCTGAAACAAATTTAGATTCTCAGTTATATCTCTAATTAAAATATAATCAAAATCTAAGTACAAGGAGAAATTAGGAACTGAAATAACAAAGGAGGAGAGTTATGAGGTCGAGTTTTTAAATCTAGTTATATTGGTTATCCCTGTGACCCTCGTTGAGACTAAGATGAAATAAGATGTCAATTTATCTTCGTTGATATGTAAGTGGAGAAATTTTGAGAGAACCAAAATTTTCCAAGACCTGTGCCAATTCTTTGGGACCGTGCTATGTAAAATCTCAGTCGACATATTTCAGCACTAATTTCAGGTTTTGTTGGTTAAGAAAACCTATTTAAGGAAGTTAAAAAGAAAGAAAGTATTGGGATATACCGACCGGTCCCTCTCACGCCGACTCACCATTGGGCCCGTCTAACCGGCGTCCGACTCTACCGACCGACGACTGCTGACACCGTCCGATCGAAGGTATGTCGGTCGGACAGATCCTTTCCGTTCTCGACTGGCCGAACGACGGAGCCCGATCTCCGACTCCCGCAACGCGTCAGACTGACCGTCGGAGGGTTCCTGGGTCTTCACTCGACATCCCACAACCAAATGCCGACGTATGGCCGGTCGGCTCCCTCAAACGCCGTACGACTGCTGAGGGTCGCCGTCCTGACAAAGGCATGTGGCATAGTCGTCTTGGGACATTGTCCTGCTAAGGACATAAATTAATCCCAGCGATTTGACAATCCATGACGACTTGACAGTCCGCGGCGACTCTGACAGCCTCTGGCGATTTGACAACTCTCCTAGTTGTCTGCACCATTAATGACGGCACCACGCCACGCTCTACTATAAAACGGGGAAGGCAACAGTGCTGCGGAGAGGTTCTTTCGAAGCCCCTGGACTCGCTCTCTCTAGTTCTCACTCTCTCCCTCACTGAATTCTCCTGATTCTTTTCTACTGTTGCCTAGTCTCCTCTCTGACTTGACCGTCGGAGGATCCCCACCGGAGGCATCTTCGGTCAGTGTGGACTTCTCTTGCAGGTACTCGTTCCCGACGACCAGACGACGAGGGGATTGGCCGCAACAGGTTTGGTGCGTCAGGTAGGGGGGACGCGTACTGATCCGACCTCCACAGAGCTTAGAAAAATCCTTTTGAAATGATAAGAACCAGGACTCAGCGATCGAGGGCCATCGGATCGGCGAGGCACTCTTCCCGTCGGGAAGATACCTCTCCTCCACCCTCCATGACGGAGCCCAGCTCTCCGCATCCTGTGGTGACCATGGAGGCGCAAATTGCGGCGATTGTGCGGCAGATGACTGTGCTGACGGATGCAGTCAAGAGCCTTCAACAACAACCAATCTGGTTGCCGCAATTGCCGGTGGGGCAACCGGCGGCACACCCGATGTCCTCCAGGAGCAGCCGCCGATGCCCGCATCGGTCTCCGTCTCCTCCTCAAGAGCAGCTGTCACAACACTCCCATCGAGAGGAGGAGAGGCGGCCACGGCATGATACCCACCGGTCCCGACGACTGTCTCCTTCCCGGCTGGAACGAGCGAGGAAGGAGAAGCGGCCACGAACACCATCCGCCTCTCTCTCAGATTCATCGGGAGACTCGACCCCCGGGGTCTCCCAGCATCGACGGGCCGATGACTACGAACGTAGGTTCGAAGAAATCGACCGTCGGCTCGCCCAGCTTCAGGTGGACGGGCAGAAGTCTTCGAACGACGTTGACTTCCAGACCGCCCAACCTCTCTCCCGACTCATCTTCGATGAGCCGATCCCTAGTCAGTTCAAGATGCCTCATGTGAAGCCCTATGACGGCTCCACCGACCCAGTTGACCATCTGGAGAGCTACAAGGCTCTCATGATGATCCAAGGGGTAACCGATGCCCTTCTCTGCATCGGCTTCCCCGCCACACTTCGCAAGGCCGTCAGGGCCTAATACTCCGGCCTCCGCTCAAGAAGCATCCACTCCTTCGGACAGCTCGAACATGCTTTCGTGGCCATTTCAGCACCAGTCGGAAGCCCTCACGAATCTCGAACAGCCTTTTTCCCTCAAGTAGGGAGAAAACGAGATGCTCCGACACTTTGTGACGTGATTCAACGCGACTACGCTTGAGGTTCGGGACCTCAACGAAGACATGGCTATCTCAGCCATGAAGAGAGGGCTAAGGGGGTCTCGATTTACGTACTTCTTGGACAAGACCCTCCCCCAGACATATGCCGAATTGCTAGAGCGTGCGTATAAATACATGCGCACAGATGAAGGAGCTTCCGACCGGCGCCTAACTGAGGCCAAGGGCCCGAAGGAGAAACGAAGGAAAGGTCGGGCCCCTGCCGAGCCCAGCAGGCCCCCGACCGACAAACAGGTCTCACCCCAGCGACGGAGCCCGAGATCACCTCGACGGCAGAGTCCGAGGCCGATGCGTCCCAGGTATGACTCCTATACTCTCCTCTCTGCTCCTCGTGCGCAGATTTTGATGGAGATCAAAGGGGAAGAATATTTGCGACGGCCTCCGCCTTTGAAGGCAAAGGGCCTCGACCGGCGAAAGTACTGTCGATTTCATCGGGGCCACGACCATAACACTGAGCAGTGCATCCAACTCAAGGATGAA
Source organism: Elaeis guineensis (assembly GCF_000442705.2). Taxonomy (NCBI): domain Eukaryota; kingdom Viridiplantae; phylum Streptophyta; class Magnoliopsida; order Arecales; family Arecaceae; genus Elaeis; species Elaeis guineensis. The sequence goes on from NC_025993.2 coordinate 119,477,841, forward strand.
ATTGAGGTCCTCATACGCCGGAGGTATCTCAAAAAATTTCGAAGAAAATCGCCGACTCGACCCGTCCCCGACCGACGATCCCAACCGACTGAGGAGGCAGCGAACAATCAGCCCACGGTCGGGGTCATCAACATGATCTCCAAATGACTGGACCCGGGGATGACTGCTGGAGGGCAGTCGACGAAGAAGCTACGCCAAGACGATGTATTACTTTTACAGATGAGGATGCTCGAGGAATCCAAACTCCCCATGACGATGCTGTTGTTGTCTCAGCAACAATAGCAAATTATGATGTAAGAAGGATCTTTGTTGATAATGGAAGTTCGACTAATATTTTATTTTACTCGACCTTCTCCCGAATGCGACTGTCGGCTGATCGGCTCGAAAGAGTCTCCACGCCCCTGGTGGGTTTCGCCAGGGAAGCCATCACGATGGAAGGAGAAGTTACTCTTCCCGTGACAGCTAGAACCGATCCACGACAAAGCACCGTCCACCTAACTTTTGCAGTCGTCCAAGTACCTTCGGCCTATAACGCCATACTTGGAAGACCTGGGTTGAACACCCTCAAAGCTATAGTCTCGACCTACCACCTGCTGGTTCAGTTTCCGACCAAAAATGGAGTCGGAGAGATGCACGGAGATCAACAGCTCGCTCGGCGATGCTTTCAAATCTCTGCTCGAAGTAACAAAGTGAAGGACTCCCTGACGGCCGACAAGTTGGACCAGCGGGGAGAGGAAGAACGGGGCGAACCGGCCGAACAGCTGGTTTCCGTCCCGATAGTGGAGAATCCCGAGCGAGTGGTCTAGGTTGGATCCCAATTATCCGACCCTGAGCAACGACAGCTAGTGGAGCTACTGAAGGCCAATACCGACGTATTCACTTGGTCGGCAGTGGATATGTCCGGCATCCCCCCGGAGACGATGACCACCGACTCAACATCGACCCTGGAATGAGGCCGGTGAGGCAGAAGAAGCAGTCTTTCGCTCCTGAAAGACAGAAGGCCATCGACGAGGAAGTGGACAAGCTACTCGAGGCAGGCTTCATCAGAGAAATCATGTACCCCGATTGGCTCGTCAATGTTGTCATGGTGAAAAAAGCCAACGGGAGGTGGAGAATCTGCATTGACTATACCGACCTAAATCGTGTCTGCCCGAAGGACAGCTTCCCACTTTCAAAAATCGACCAGCTGGTAGACGCGACGTCCGACCATCGACTGCTCAGCTTCATGGACGTCTTTACCGGATATAATCAGATCCGGATGGCGTCCGAAGATGAGGAGCACACAGCCTTTGTGACCGCCAAGGGCCTTTACTGCTACAGGGTAATGCCCTTCGGATTGAAAAATGCCGGGGCCACCTCCCAATGACTCATCAATAAGGTCTTCAAGATCAAATCGGGTGCAACATGGAGGTGTACGTGGACGACATGCTGGTGAAGAGTGCGCGAGCCTCAGATCATGTCCAAGACCTCGAAGAAACTTTTCGCACTCTTCGATGACATCGGATGAGGTTAAATCCGATTAAGTGCACCTTCGGGGTGACTTCGAAAATATTTTTCGGGTTCTTCATTTCTCAATGAGGAATTGAGGCTAACCTTGAAAGATAAAGGCAATCATCGACATGCGACACTCGATCACCAAAAAAGAGGCACAACAACTTAACGGAAGGATCATCGCACTCAGCCGATTCATCTCTCGATCGACGGAGAGATGTCTCCCGTTCTTCAAGGCCCTGAGACAGGTGAAGGACTTCTCTTGGCCGGACGAGTGCCGGCAGGCCTTCGAGGACCTAAAAGGGTACCTAGCCTCCCCGCCACTGCTTGTAAAGTCGAAAGTCGGAGAAACGCTGTACCTCTATTTGGCAACCTCCCCAGAGGTGGTTTGCTCGGTGCTCGTCTGGGAGAACGAGAGCCGAATTCACCAACCCATATACTACACCAGCAAAGTGCTCCATGAAGCTGAAGCTCAGTACTCAAAGATGGAGAAAATGATATTCGTCTTGATCGTGTCTGCATAACGACTCCGTCCGTATTTCCAAGCGTACGCTATTGTGGTCCTCACCGACCAGCCCCTGAGGGCGATCTTGCGCCGCCCCGACACATCAGGACGACTGGCGAAATGGGCAATGAAGCTGAGTGAGTTCAACATTCAGTACCGACCACAATCAGCCCTGAAAGTCCAGGTCTTGGCCGACTTTATTGCGGAGTGCCCGACAACCGACCAAGGATCGAAAGGCGGGAGCCCCAGAGAAGTTGCAATCTCCAAACTTGACCCCGGGTCTACCTGGGTGTTGCACATCGATGGAGCTTCCAACACTCGAGGGAGCGGGGCCGGGTTCCTGCTCACCAACTCAGAGGGAGTGGTTACCGAGTACGCCCTCCGGTTCGACTTCAAAGCTTCCAATAATCAAGCCGAGTATGAAGCACTCCTCGCTGGCTTGAGAGTAGTGAAGGAGCTCGGGATCGATAGCCTCAGAGTCTTCTCCGACTCCCAGCTGATCGTAGGGCAAGTTAAAGGCGAATTTGTGGTGCGAGACCCGACCATGGCAAAATATCCCCAAAAGGTGAGAGATCTCGTGGCACACCTCAAGTATTTCGAGATCTCTCACATTCCCAGATTGGAGAACGCTGGGGCCGATGCACTCTCCAGGCTTGCGACATCAGCCTACGATGCCTTGGGTCGGATGTTTATGGAGAGTCTCGAGCAGTCGAGCATTGACAGGACCGAGGAGGTGCTGCAACTGGCGACCGAACTAAGCTGGATGGATTCGATCGTGCGGTATCTGACCGACGGAACCAACCCTGAAGACCCTATGGAAGCCAAAAGACTCCGATGGGTGGCCTCCCAATACGTGATAATGGATGACCGACTTTACAAAAGGTCGTTCTCCCTTTCCTTGCTCAGGTACTTGGGACCGACTGATGCGGACTACGCGCTCAGAGAAGTACATAAAGGGATCTGCGAAAACCACTTGGGGGGCAAATCCTTGGCCTACAATATCCTACGGCAGGGCTACTACTGGCCCACCATGAGAAAGGATGCAGCTGAGTTGGTTCGGAGGTGTGAGCCATGCCAGAGGTATGCTAACATACAACACCGACCAGCCAGCCAAATCACTCCTATTATCGCCCCGTGGCCCTTCGCCCAGTGGAAAATCTACATACTCGGTCCTTTCCCTCCGACGTCCGGCCAAAGGAAGTTCATAGTCGTCGCAATCGACTACTTCACTAAGTGGGTAGAAGTCAAACCTCTGACACAAATCATCGAGCGAAAGATGGAAGACTTCGTCCAGAAGTTCATTATCTTCAGGTTCAAGCTACCGCACACTATTATTACCGACAATGGACGACAATTCGACAACCAAAACTTTCGGGAGTTCTGTGCGAGATTTCATATCACGCACAGGCTGACCTCGATCGGGCACCCACAGTCCAACGGCAAGGTCAAGGTAACTAATCGGACTATTCTGTATGGACTCAAGACCCGACTGAATGAAGCCAAAGGCCTTTGGGTCGAGGAATTGAATTTCGTCCTATGGACGTACTGAACGATACCCTGTGTCCCGACCGAAGAATCTCCTTTCAGCTTGGCCTATGGGACGGAGGCGATGATCCCGCTCGAGATCGGGCTACCATCGACTAGAGTCGAGCAATACCAAGAGCCGATCAACTTCGAGTGTCGGAGAGCCGACCTGGACCTCCTACCCGAACTTCGGTGCGAGGCTTAACTCCGCATGGCTTTCTACCGGCAGAGAGTGGCCCGATACTATAACACTAAGGTTAAGCCGAAGCTTTTCAAGCCCGGGGACCTGGTCTTAAGAAAGGCAGAAGTTTCGAAGCCTCTAGACTAAGGAAAGTTGGCTCCAAACTGAGAAGGACCCTACAAGATAGCGGACATCTACGGACCGAGAGCTTACCGACTGGAGACTCTAGAAGGAAGCGCCATTCTCCAGACTTGAAATGCCGACAATCTGAGATTGTACTACCAGTAAACTCTGTGTGCCCTTGTTCGGAATACAAACTCAGCTTCAAAGCTTTAGAATCTAGAATCTCAGCCCTCCAACGGTGCGTCGGCGCTTGCTAGTAGTACGAATCCCGACGCCACGACTTGGGCCCAGCATTCCATTGAAAATCTACGACCCAATCACCGATGGCGCGTCGGACTCTTGCGACGACCGACATATCTACATTGGTGGAAGGCCGACGATGGCGATGAAATCCCCCTAAGTTGAAGCCATGCCCCTTCCGCAGCCAGCTCCTGAGCAAGGCGGCTGGCTAACTTGCCGACTTGGCTCTGGCTAAGAAAGGCAAAATGCCAACGTGACCAACGTCACGTTCGCGACATGCCGATCAGATCACGACCGATCGAAGGGTATTCGACTTACCACCGTTTATCACATACGTCCGACAAAGAATCGGGCAATAGATGACCGACCTGTCATCAACTAAATACATCGGACACTATTCAACTATCGGACTCTACAAGATGATCGGGTCAAAGAGCTATGCCCGAAGGACGGATAACGCCCGACTCGATGAATATGCCCGACTTAGGTCTGGGCAACGGGCGCTCGACTTAAGCTTTCGACTGTTGGGTCATACGACAGTCGGGAGGCTGATCTAAAATCGGAGCTCGCTTTGCCTTTACCATGACGCACGCTACCGACTATCCCGGCTAGCTACCTGGGATCTTACCGAACATCCTAGCTAGTACATCGGGCCTACGACTTATACGTTCGAAAGTATTTCGGCGAGACATACAAGACCCATTCCAGGATACATAAAGACAAAGAAAAAGTTGAAAAGATTTTGATTTCATTCAAACTTGAACTGAGTTTACAAAATTGGACCGAAGCCCGATTACAAGTATACTAAATAAAAATAAAAATAAAAGATGCTCCGACTACTCACCGGAGTCGGCTTCCTCTATCAGGAGAAGTCCGGGGGCGATTGATGTATCCACTCGGGCCGAGGTAGCGTCGGGGGTCGGAGCCGCCTCGCCTTCAGCAGGCTGGTTTGCTTCGGCCTCCTCCACGGCAGTGCGATCTCCCGACGACGGGTCGGCCACCTCTCCCGCGGCTTGGCCCTCCGACTCTGGGGGGATGACGCTGCTGAGATCGAGCTCCGGATATAGGCTCTGGACCGCTTCCTGGGCATCCTCGTACCCCACTCGGTACGAGAGGAAGCCGCTCTCCAAAAGTTCCTCCCAGTATTCATCGGAGCCACGGAAGTCCTCCACAGCCCGACCTATGGCCTCTTTCGCCGACTCTGCCTCCGCCCTTGCTATGTCTGCATCGGCTTGAGTGGAGGACAAATTTTCTTCGGCCTTGGCGAGATTTCCAAAACTTATCCGGAGCTGCTCGCATTCGGCTTTGAGTTCCCCGACAGAGTTGTCCCGCTCGCGACGCAGCCGACGAACAGTGCGGGACTTTCGCTTGGCTTCCTCGCGAGCTGACTGCAGCTCGATCCCCAAGGCGGCCAGGGCACCGATAAGGCGGGAGACCTCCTCGGTAAGGTGGGAGATCTCCTCTTCAAGTCGGGTCTCACGGTCGACCGACTGCTTCAGCTGGTCGATCATTACCGTCTTATCGGCCTCGGCGGCCATGGCCTTATCTTTCCAGACCGTCCGAAGATCGCCGAACCTCCGATATCCGACCTCCAGCTCGGACATGTTGTAAATTAGCTGCAAACAACAAGACTGACCGTCAGAAGACCGAACTTGTAGAAAATGACGATGAAAATGAAAAGTAAAGGAGAAAGGCTTACCCGGATCATGGTTGGGTAGAACGAAGAAAGCATATCGGATACCCGCTGATTCTTCATGACCTCATGATCGGTTGGAAGGATAATCGTCTGGCACAACCTCCTGGCCAAGTCGTGGTTGGCCAGGGCCGACGCTTCTTCGAGAAGGGGGGCGTTGGACGATGCACCACAGCCGGCCGACCTCCTATCGTCGCCTGGCGCCATCGGGGCCTTCACTCGTTCGGACACCCAGGCCCTGACATCAGAGAGAGAGGGGAGGCTCGAGCCCGATTGGGTCCCTCCCGAGGCCGCGACAGCAGCCAAAGCAGATCGTTTGGGCTCGCTTGTCTCTGCCCGAACCTCGCCAGCCGGCTGTGCGACCGGCACATCCTCGACTGTTTCCTCGGTCGCCCGTCCCTCAGATGGGACTGCTCCCTCGACCGATCGTTTCTCGGACGGGGCTTCGAAGGGCACCGTCGGCACCGACAGTGCGATTATCGACTCATGGTCCGATGCTCGTTCGGAGCCGTGCTACGCTCCCGCCGCCGCCGGCTCGCTTGACGGTGCTACTTGAGGCCTCTTGGGAGGCCGTGATGGTTCGGCTCCATGCGCCGGCCTCTTCCGTGCCGCATGTTGCCGAACGTCGGCTTCCGTCAACCTCACCCTCGGTGGCATGTTTGCAATTTCAACAGAGGATCATCACCAAAAAAAAAAGAAGAAGAAAAGAGAAGAAAAACAGACCTAGGCGAGGAACGAGCTCAGACCGGTGTCATACAGGTCTTGCTCGACGACGAGCTCCCTCCGCTTCGGTACTGAGATATCCTTCAAACGGTGGAAGTCCTCTTGGTCCCCGTCCTCCACCCGACTGTTCTCATTTGGTTGAGTTCGGGGGTCCCCCCAGCGGGAAGGGAACCCCCAAGGAACTGGAGAAGAGACAAAGAAGAACTGGTTCTTCCATCCGTGGATTGACGACGGAAGACCAGTGATGAAAGAAAGACCCTTTCGAGGGTTGAAAAACTACCACTCTCGGGCTTTAGGGTGGGGTCGGAGAACAAAGAAGACTCGAAAGAGGAAAATACGAGGATTGATCGGCAAAAGCTGACACAGCAAGGCAAAGCTGACTACCAGTCGGATCGAGTTCGGCGCCAGCTGCGTCGGACAAAGTCTGTAGTAGTCCAGCACGTTCCGGACAAACTCTGGAATCGAAAAGCGAAGATCGGCCTGGAGGTCCTCGACGTAGAAAGCCACCTGGCCCGCGGGCGGGTTGTTAACCCGACCATCGGCTCCAGGGGCGAACAGCCGAAACTGCTCCGGGATGCAGTACTGCTCCCGGAGCCGATCGACGTTCGGCTCCGAAAGTGAAGAGACCTCCACCTCCGGGGTCGATCGAGAATCGTCGGTCGGGTTCCCCGACCGACTTCCTCGTGGAGTGGTTCTGGCCATGATGCTAGAACCGAAGTCAAAGAATGAGAAGAAGAAGGAAGAACTTTTCAAGAAAGCAAGGAGAAAACGAAAGACAATGACAAAGGCTCCTAGAAAACTCTCTAAGGAAGGAAGCGGGGACAACTATCTGAGACAAGGGACCGCTCGGCCAGAGTCTTGGCAACAGGTTTGAAATGTAGAGTTTTGGATGCAGGTGACCCTGTATATATAGTGCCCCTCGACGATCGGGATGAGAGCACGTCCAACGAGGATCTTCCAGATCGTGACACGTGGTAGCATCTGGGCCTTCCCTCGGTTCGACGATTCGATGCACCTGCCCCAGATCAGGCCACGTCGCCTCCATCCGCCTGAACGGATTCGGCCCAATGGCCCCTATCACGTGGTGGAAAAATCGTGGCGGTTTGCATTCCCGAAGAGACGGTGGAAACGGCGATTTCTATTCCCGATAGGACACTTGACACCGATGGGATGCCTGGCGTCTGGCGCCAGACCGATCAATGGTATGGTCGTCAGAGTCGGAGCTTATGCGATGGATATCCACTCCTTTCGCCCGAAGCTGCCGCCCACGCGAGGACGCTGGCCAGCACGTCATCCGACTCAAGAGTGGGGGGGGCAACTATTGGGATATACCGACCGGTCCCTCTCACGTCGACTCACCGTCGGGCCTGCCGGACCGACGCCCGACTCTACCGACCGACGACTGCCGACACCGTCTGACCAAAAGTATGTCGGTCGGGCAGACCCTTTCCATTTTCGACTGGCCGAACGACGGAGCTCGATCTCCGACTCCCGCAACGCGTCAGACTGACCGTCGGAGGGTCCCTGGATCTTCACCCGATATCCCACAACTAAATGCCGACGTATGGCCGGTCGGCTCCCTCAAATGCCATACGACTGCTGAGGGGCTGCCGTCCTGACAAAGGCATGCGGCATAGCCGTCCTGAGACATTATCCTGCCAAAGACATAGATTAATCTCAGCGATTTGACAACCCACGGTGACTTGACAGTCCGCGGTGATTCTGACAGCCTCCAGCGATTTGACAACTCTCCTAGTTGTCTGCACCATTAATGACGGCACACGCCGTGCTCTACTATAAAACGGGGAAGGCAACAGTGCTGCGGAGAGGTTCTTTCGAAGCCCCTGGACTCGCTCTCTCTAGTTCTCAACCTCTCTCGCTGAATTT
>NC_025993.2:119486307-119506307 GCF_000442705.2 Elaeis guineensis
GAAATATTAATCCTTTAAATCAAAAATATTATGAAATACGTTAGTTGTAAATAAAGAAAGATTTTACTGATAATAAATGGATGCTAGAGAGAAATTTATCTGATCAAGAAAAGACTCAATGCAGCACAGGATAGACAGAAGAGTTGGGCAGATAGAAAAGAAGAGAATTAAATTTTATTTCGGTGATCATATTTTTCTAAAGTATCACCTACAAAAAGTGTCATGAGGTTTGGGAGACATGGCAAGCTGAGTCTGCGATATATTAGACCTTTTGAAATTTTGAACCGAGTAGGAGATGTTGCTTATGAACTAGCTTTACACCAGATTTATTCTAAGTGCACAATATCTTTCATGTTTCACTACTAAAAAAAAAAATTTTTTTACCTGATCCAAATAACGTGATAAAGTATGAGCCATTGCAAGTTCATGAAGATTTAACCTATGAAGAATTTTTCCTCCGAATTATTGATCAAAAAGAGCAAGTTCTAAGATGGCGCATCATTCCGTATGTGAAGATTCACTAGAGTAATCATGAAGAGAGAGAGGCTACATGGGAGCTTGAAGATGATATGAAGACGAGATATCCACATTTATTTGAAAATGAAGGTATGTTAAATTTCGAGGATGAATTTTTTTTTAAGAGGGTAGAATGTGATAACCCAACCCAATTGGGCCCAAAATCAGCCCACAAAGCCACAATCAAAAAAAAAAAAAGGAAGGAAGAAGACTCCTTGGGAGTCTTCTTCTCCGATGAATCCGATCGGAGAAGGGTTCTAGGACCCTTAAAACTCTAGGGCCCTCTATAAATAAGCCTCCCTCTCCCTCTCAATCCTCCACCGGCGATCGTTGAGGTCAAATTCCTCTCTTTTTCCCTTGGAAGCCGCGCACCCTCTTCTTGTGTTCGTCGAAAATCGAAGGTCGAAGAGGCCACCGGAGTTCAGGTAAGGGTTCAATCTTTCTTCCTCTCCCTCTTTTCTTTCTTCCCATGATTTTAGACTCCTCGCGGCCGTCGGGATCGTCGAAAACTCCATGAAACATGAAACCCCTGTTTAGCCGAAACCTTTTTCCTCTCTTTTCCGGCCACCGGTGCCGCTGGTTGCGGCGTCTCATCTCGAGACCGGACCCTCATCTCTCTCTCTCTTTCCTTGAGCGCTTGGCCACCGCGACCGGCCAATGGTCGGAAATCATGAAGAAAGGGACGGATCCCCTGTTTTTCGAGAAAAAAAAAAGAAAGAAAGCTTGCCGGCCGAACCCCATCGCGGCCGGCTTCGCATGGTCGGCCGCCGTTGCCGGACCTCCGGCCAAGCCACCATCTCGTCGAAGCCTGGGCCACCAAGGGGGACCTCACGGTCTTCCCCTGTTTCAGCCAAGAAGCCCGGGAAAAGAAAAAGAAAGGAAAAAGAAAAAGAAAAGAAAAGAAAAAGAAAAAAAAGAAAAGAAAAAAGAAAAAAAAAAAAAAAAAAAAAAAAAAAAATAGTGAGAGAAATTTCTCTCATCTCTCTCTCTTTTTTCTCTCTCTTTACTTCTCTCTCTATTTTCTCTCTCTAATTCTCTCTCTATTTTCTCTCTCTAGATTTTTATCTCTTTTTATGGATTTTATCTCTTGAGGTCATTCTCTCTCTCTGATTGTATCACAGATCCTAGGATAAACTTGAGATGAAAATATGATAACCTGAATTGCTCCGAAATTCATGCAGAATTGGATCTCGATCCGATCTTTATTCGAAATTGATAACATCGATCATGGTTAATCCATATTAAGTCACCCTGATATAACCTCTAATGATCTCAATCATGATTGCCACTTTTGAAGGATAGAAGATTCTCTCTCCACTTTCTCTCTCTACTTTCTCTCTCATGATGACTTTCTCTCTCTAAGAAGGTCTATGAATCCTGTATCGAGTCATGCCTTCATCTTTTAGGGCTCATGTTGACTCTAACAAGATGATCCAAAATTACTTTGATATCCGTGCTGTATGTCAACCTCATTTGATCATATCAAGTATCTTTCAAATTCATTATTAATGAACTCTATTGATTGATCTTGATCTAATCTGTGCTTCACAATTTCTTGATCAAGTCACTTGAATCTGACCCTCAGATCAGAGATCCTGAATTTCCTGGTATCTGGATGGTCCGACACATCCGTCAACAGTTCTCTTTCCTTATGATTTAATCTTATTATATTTATGAATAAATTTGATAATGATTTGATATTTTAAATAGGATTAGCTGATTCTTCTAATGAAGTCTGAAGATCTAAGATGAATGAGGTAAGTAGATCTTATGCTCCTTATTTATTTTTAAATGATCATATTTTTATGCAAAGAATTGCTATTGATGAAATCATAATTTTTCATAAAATAAGGATCGGCATATGTGATATGAAAAAGCATATTTTATTATGAGCATTGATTTCATGAATATGTCTTATGAAAAAGCATGATTATGAAGCATGAATTTTATTATTTTTCTATCTATGTATATGTATGCTTTAAGAAAAAGATATAATGATTTCAAAGGCTCTCAGATGGCTATGAATGAATTCCTTCGGGAAGGTCGACATCCGGAGCTAGCATCCACACGAAACATGGCCCTGCCAGCGGGTATAAAGTTGGCATATGAATTAAGAACTCTGTCGATTAAGAAACATGGCCCTGTCACGGGTATAATAGTACTTAGCACGAATATCTGTGAGCAATATTTTGAAACATGACATGAATACATGATGAAAATGATTTACGATTCATGATTGTGAAATATACATGATTTATGCATGCATGATGAGTTTATAACTTATTTTGTTATATGCTCTATGAAATACTTTATTTTGTATTATCTGTTATTTTCTAAATATTGCATTATCATGAAAAATTTATGCTTGATCCGATAAGGATGCGCAAGTTCTACTTACTGGGCTAGTATAGCTCATATTCTTTTTGTTTTCTTTTTGTTTGAACAGAGGAATAAGGTTAGGATCGGCAAAAAAATCCAAGCTTGAAGATCTGCATAGCAAGCTTGAAAATTTGACAGCAGAAGTTTAATTATTTTATAATCACGGATTTGTAGTTATTTATGAATGTTGAGATTCGGATTAGTACTTACTTTTGGATTTAGATGCTCTGAATCAATATTGGTTCGATTATTTGATGAATAATGGAATTGAATCTTTTTATTTGACGGATTTTAGATAATTATGATGGATTCGCTTCGTGTTATCGTGGGCTCCATCCCTCGATAGCATGGCCGTGTTATGTTCGAATTTGGGACGTGACATTTTATGGTATTAGAGCTTAGGTTATAATCATTGGGATTATATATAAATGATATAAATGATTAGGATATGATAGAATAATATCAGAGCTTAGGTTTAAGATCATTGAGATTATAAAGTGATATCAAAACTTTATGTATGATCAATAGGATGTGATCGAGTGGAGTATAATGGATAATATCAAGCTTAAGATTATGATCATTAAGGATGTGATAGAATGATATAAAGTTTAGGTTATGATCATAGAAAATATGACTTAAGTAATATTTGAGCTTAAGGTTATCATTATTCGAGATTGTGACTTTAGTGATATTTGAACTTGAGGCTAAGATCATGAGGAACATGATAGATATAAAAGAAAGATTTAATAATTTGATTTGAATCAATAGGTATTATGATGAAATTTATGCATAAGTGGCATATGATGTCTATAATAGAATTGACGAGTTATATCTTAGATTTCAATTAGCAAGGTTGACCTGAGTACGAGAAGTGTTGACCCTAGAATGAAGTGGGAGGTATTGAGATATTATGTAAGGTATATTTGATGACATTGGAATGCTAAACCTATATAGATAAAGGACATGATAACTTTGCTAATTTTGATGTTAATTTCTTTGCAAAGAAAAGTTGGTTTGGAAGTTGTCTAAATGATTGTAAGGTAAATGAAGGTTAACTCAAATTAATTCTAGACATATTAGATTCTTGAGGAGTGGTAAGCTTATGTAATAAGTTCAAACATAGAAAATGGATGAAGATTTAATTTTGATGTACTATGCCTAAGAGATAGTAATGACAAGAAAACTTAAATTTTATCCTAAATTGTATATGAAATTTGAAAGTTGGATTATCTTTGATTGATTTAATATACAAAGATATTTTTATTTTTGATAAACTTAGATAATTTGGTAAGTTGAGATCAGAGTGCGCAGCAAAAGCGTGATGGTCTGAATTGATTAAAATATTAATCTTTTAAATCAAAAGATATTATAAATACGTTAGTTGTAAATAAGAAGAATTTTACTGATAATAAATGGATGCTAGAGAGAAAATCTATCTGATCAAGGAAAGACTCAAAGCAGCACAGGATAGACAGAAGAGTTGGGCAGATAGAAAAAGAAGAGAATTGAAATTTTACTTCGGTGATCATATTTTTCTAAAAGTATCACCTACAAAAAGTGTCATGAGGTTTGGGAGACATGGCAAGCTGAGTCCGCGATATATTAGACCTTTTGAAATTTTGAACCGAGTAGGAAATGTTGCTTACGAACTAGCTTTACCACCAGATTTATTCTAAGTGCACAATATCTTTCATGTTTCACTACTAAAAAAAAATTTTTTACCTGATCCAAATAACGTGATAAAGTATGAGCCATTGCAAGTTATGAAGATTTAACCTATGAAGAATTTTTTCTCCGAATTATTGATCGAAAAGAGCAAGTTCTAAGATGGCGCATCATTCCGTATGTGAAGATTCACTGGAGTAATCATGAAGAGAGAGATGCTACATGAGAGCTTGAAGATGATATGAAGATGAGATATCCACACTTATTTGAAAATGAAGGTATGTTAAATTTCGAAGATGAAATTTTTTTTAAGAGGGGTAGAATGTGATAACCCGATCCAATTGGGCCCAAACAGCCCAAAAGCCACAATCAAAAAAAAAAAAAGGGAACGGAAGAAGACTCCCTTGGTAGTCTTCTTTTCGATGAATCCCGATCGGAGAAGGGTTCTAGGACCCTTAAAACTCTAGGACCCTCTATAAATAAGCCTCCCCTCTCCCTCTCGATCCTCCACCGACGATCGTTGAGGTCAAATTCTCTCTTTTTCCTTGGAAGCCGCGGCATCCTCTTCTTGTGTTCGTCGAAAATCGAAGGTCGAAGAGGCCACCGGAGTTCAGATAAGAGTTCAATCTTTCTTCCTCTCCCTCTTTTCTTTCTTCCCATGATTTTAGACTCATCATCGGCCGTCGGGATCGTCGAAAATTCCATGAAACATGAAACCCCTGTTTAGCCAAACATTTTTCCTCTCTTTTCTGGCCGCCGGCGCCGCTGGTTGCGGCATCTCATCCCGAGATCGGACCCTCATCTCTCTCTCTCTCTTCCCTTGAGTGCTTGGCCATCGACAACCGGTCAATGGTCGGAAATCATGAAGAAAGGGGATTATCCCCTATTTTTCGAGAAAAAAAAAAGAAAGAAAGCTTGCCGGTCGAACCCCATCGCCGGCCGGCTTCGCATGGTCGGCTGCCGTTGCCGGACCTCCGGCCAAGCCACCATCTCACCGAAGCCTGGGCCACCAAGGGGGACCTCACGGTCTTCCCCTTTTCGGCCAAGAAGGCCACGGGAACAAGAAAAAGAAAAAGAAAAGAAAAAGAAAAAAGAAAAAGAAAAGAAAAAAAAAAAGAAAAGAAAAAGGAAAAAAAAAAGAAAAAAAAAAGAAAAAAAATATGTGAGAGAAAGTTTCTCTCATCTCTCTCTTAAGTCTTTCTCTCTCTAGTATTGAACTTCTCTCTCTACCTTCTCTCTCTATTTTTCTCTCTAAATTCTCTCTCTATTTTCTCTCTCTAGACTTTTTATCTCTTTTTATAGATTTTATCTCTCGAGGGTCATTCTCTCTCTCTGATTGTATCACAGACCCTAGGATAAACTTGAGATGAAAATATGATAACCTGAAATTGCTTCGAAATTCATGCAGAATTGGATCCCGATCCGATCTTTATTCAAAATTGATAACATTAGTCATGGTTAATCCATATTAAGTCACCCTGATATAACCTCTAATGATCTCAATCATGATTGTCACTTTTGAAGGATACGAAGATTCTCTCTCCACTTTCTCTCTCTGCTTTCTCTCTCATGATCGATTTTTTCTCTCTAAAAAGGTCTATGAATCCTGTCTCGAGTCATGCCTTCATCTTTTAGAGGCTCATGTTGACTCTAACAAGATGATCCAAAATTACTTTGATATCCATGTTGTATGTCAACCTCATTTGATCATATCAAGTATCTTTCAAATTCATTATTAATGAACTCTATTATTGATCTTGATCTAATCTGTGCTTCATAATTTTTTGATCAAGTCACTTGAATCTGACCCTCAGATCAGAGATCCTGAATTGTCCTAGTATCTGGATGGTCCGACACATCCGGTCAACAGTCCTCTTTCCTTATGATTTAATCTTGTTATATTTATGGAATAGAATTTGATAATGATTTGATATTTTAAATAGGATTAGCTGATTTTTCTAATGAAGTCTGAAGATCTAAGATGAATGAGCTAAGTAGATCTTATACTCTTTATTTATTTTTAAATGATCATATTTTTATGCAAAGAATTGTTATTGATGAAATCATAATTTTTCATAAAATAAAGATCGGCATATATGATATGAAAAAGTATGTTTTATTATGAGCATTGATTTCATGAATATGTCTTATGAAAATAGCATGATTATGAAGCATAAATTTTATTATTTTTCTATCTATGTATATGTATGCTTTAAGAAAAAGATATAATGATTTCAAAGGCTCTCAGATGGCTATGAATGAATCTCTTCGGAAAGGTCGACATCCGGAGCTAGCATCCATACGAAACATGACCCTAGCAGCGGGTATAAAGTTGGCACATGAATTAAGAACTCTGTCGATTAAGAAACATGATCCTGTCACGGGAATAATAGTGACCTTAGCACGAATATCTGTGAGCAATATTTTGAAACATGACATGAATACATGATGAAAATGATTTACGATTCATGATTGTGAAATATACATAATTTATGCATGCATGATGAGTTTATAACTTGTTTTGTTATATGCTCTATGAAATACTTTATTTTGTATTATCTGTTATTTTTTAAATATTATATTATCATAAAAAATTTATGCTTGATCCGATAAGGAAGTGCAAGGCATAGCAAGCTTGAAAATTTGACAGCAAAAATTTAATTTATTTTATAATCACGGATTTATAGTTATTTATGAATGTTGAGATTCGGATTAGTACTTGCTTTTGGATTTAGATGCTCTGAATCAATATTAGTTCGATTATTTGATGAATAATGGAATTGAATCTTTTTATTTGACGGGTTTTAAATGATTATGATGGGTTTTAAATGATTATGATGGATTGGCTTCGTGTTATCGTGGGCTTCATCCCTCGATAGCATCGGTAGCATGACCGTATTATGTCCCGAATTTGGGGCGTCTCACTACTCTCCGTTGCATCTGCAACAAACACCACAAGAATCAAATCTGATTTGATGGATAATTCAACAATAAGCACATTAACGAGGAGCCTTCAATCTGATTTATTTCCAAAAACAAACCTCGGGAAAAGGATAATGCCTTCTTTTGAGATATACGATTATGGATCCAGAAAAGAAAAAGAAGAGGAAACAATATAAATCAGTTTATAATGGCATGGTTAAGCAACCCAACGAACAACGTGCTCTATCAAAGAAAATAACACAAAATACAACAGAATTTATCAAAAAGAGAGAACTTTGCAGCGGCAGGCAAGTCAGGAGATCCGACGCATGAGATAAACAGACAAATCGATACTTCTCCAACTAAAAAAAAGACCTAACATATCGTGAAAGATCAAATCAGATAGCAAACTATGGGGGCAAATATTCCATAAAAATGGATAAAGAAAGAATAAGATTAGGAACGCATAAAGGAATGGGAAATACCAGAATCACAAGAAATCAAAGAACAAGGGGAAAGAGTGAGAGAAGGGAGACCTCGTCGACTTAATGGAGGGATTTGGCATCGGATTGGGATCACTTCAGCAGCACCTTCAGCTCTTCCTCCATTGTCGCCATCCTCGCTTATCTTTGATCTCCCGGAGATCTCAATTCCCAAATCCTCCGCTTCTTCTTTGCCGTCGGAGGTTTTTTTGAGAAAGCGATCAGTGTCTGTGTGTCCATCGAGACGTTCGTCGGGAATACAGTGGGCAATTCGCTGGATCGGATGGTAAAGTAACTCGAACGGATCTAGTCGGATTCGGGGTGGATCCGTATTGTAAATGGATTATTACGGTAGAAGACTATTCATCATTATTGTTGGATATTTGATCCAACATGACATCGCGTTAGAGTGGCCGGTTGGATGGCTTTTTTTTGTTGTTCGTTATTGTAGATTTTAATTAATCAAAGATTCGGATATTGTAGAAAAATAATTTTTTTACAATATCGTGAAAGATCAAATCAGATAGCAAACTATGGGGGCAAATATTCCATAAAAATGGATAAAGAAAGAATAAGATTAGGAACGCATAAAGAAACAGAAATACCAGAATCACAAGAAATCAAAGAACAAGGGGAAAGAGTGAGAGAAGGGAGACCTCGTCGACTTAATGGAGGGATTTGGCATCGGATTGGGATCACTTTAGCAGCGCCTTCAGCTCTTCCTCCATTGTCGCCATCCTCGCTTATCTTTGATCTCCCGGAGATCTCAATTCCCAAATCCTCCGCTTCTTCTTTGCCGCCGGAGGTTTTTTTGAGAAAGCGATCAATGTCTGTGTGTCCATCGAGACGTTCGTCGGGAACACAGTGGGCGATTCGCTGGATCGGATGGTAAAGTAACTCGAACGGATCTAGTCGGAATCGGGGCGGATCCGTATTGTAAATGGATTATTACGGTAGAAGACTATTCATCATTATTGTTGGATATTTGATCCAACATGACATCGCGTTAGAGTGGCCGGTTGGATGGCTTTTTTTTGTTGTTCGTTATTGTAGATTTTAATTAATCAAAGATTCGGATATTGTAGAAAAATAATTTTTTTACAATATCGTGAAAGATCAAATCAGATAGCAAACTATGGGGGCAAATATTCCATAAAAATGGATAAAGAAAGAATAAGATTAGGAACGCATAAAGGAATTGGAAATACCAGAATCACAAGAAATCAAAGAACAAGGGGAAAGAGTGAGAGAAGGGAGACCTCGTCGACTTAATGGAGGGATTTGGCATCGGATTGGGATCACTTCAGCAGCACCTTCAGCTCTTCCTCCATTGTCGCCATCCTCGCTTATCTTTGATCTCCCGGAGATCTCAATTCCCAAATCCTCCGCTTCTTCTTTGCCGCCGGAGGTTTTTTTGAGAAAGCGATCAGTGTCTGTGTGTCCATCGAGACGTTCGTCGGGAATACAGTGGGCAATTCGCTGGATCGGATGGTAAAGTAACTCGAACGGATCTAGTCGGATTCGGGGCGGATCCGTATTGTAAATGGATTATTACGGTAGAAGACTATTCATCATTATTGTTGGATATTTGATCCAACATGACATCGCGTTAGAGTGGCCGGTTGGATGGCTTTTTTTTGTTGTTCGTTATTGTAGATTTTAATTAATCAAAGATTCGGATATTGTAGAAAAATAATTTTTTTACAATATCGTGAAAGATCAAATCAGATAGCAAACTATGGGGGCAAATATTCCATAAAAATGGATAAAGAAAGAATAAGATTAGGAACGCATAAAGAAACGGAAATACCAGAATCACAAGAAATCAAAGAACAAGGGGAAAGAGTGAGAGAAGGGAGACCTCGTCGACTTAATGGAGGGATTTGGCATCGGATTGGGATCACTTTAGCAGCGCCTTCAGCTCTTCCTCCATTGTCGCCATCCTCGCTTATCTTTGATCTCCCGGAGATCTCAATTCCCAAATCCTCCGCTTCTTCTTTGCCGCCGGAGGTTTTTTTGAGAAAGCGATCAATGTCTGTGTGTCCATCGAGACGTTCGTCGGGAACACAGTGGGCGATTCGCTGGATCGGATGGTAAAGTAACTCGAACGGATCTAGTCGGAATCGGGGCGGATCCGTATTGTAAATGGATTATTACGGTAGAAGACTATTCATCATTATTGTTGGATATTTGATCCAACATGACATCGCGTTAGAGTGGCCGGTTGGATGGCTTTTTTTTGTTGTTCGTTATTGTAGATTTTAATTAATCAAAGATTCGGATATTGTAGAAAAATAATTTTTTTACAATATCGTGAAAGATCAAATCAGATAGCAAACTATGGGGGCAAATATTCCATAAAAATGGATAAAGAAAGAATAAAATTAGGAACGCATAAAGAAACGGAAATACCAGAATCACAAGAAATCAAAGAACAAGGGGAAAGAGTGAGAGAAGGGAGACCTCGTCGACTTAATGGAGGGATTTGGCATCGGATTGGGATCACTTTAGCAGCGCCTTCAGCTCTTCCTCCATTGTCGCCATCCTCGCTTATCTTTGATCTCCCGGAGATCTCAATTCCCAAATCCTCCGCTTCTTCTTTGCCGCCGGAGGTTTTTTTGAGAAAGCGATCAATGTCTGTGTGTCCATCGAGACGTTCGTCGGGAACACAGTGGGCGATTCGCTGGATCGGATGGTAAAGTAACTCGAACGGATCTAGTCGGAATCGGGGCGGATCCGTATTGTAAATGGATTATTACGGTAGAAGACTTCATCATTATTGTTGGATATTTGATCCAACATGACATCGCGTTAGAGTGGCCGGTTGGATGGCTTTTTTTTGTTGTTCGTTATTGTAGATTTTAATTAATCAAAGATTCGGATATTGTAGAAAAATAATTTTTTTACAATATCGTGAAAGATCAAATCAGATAGCAAACTATGGGGGCAAATATTCCATAAAAATGGATAAAGAAAGAATAAGATTAGGAACGCATAAAGGAATGGGAAATACCAGAATCACAAGAAATCAAAGAACAAGGGGAAAGAGTGAGAGAAGGGAGACCTCGTCGACTTAATGGAGGGATTTGGCATCGGATTGGGATCACTTCAGCAGCACCTTCAGCTCTTCCTCCATTGTCGCCATCCTCGCTTATCTTTGATCTCCCGGAGATCTCAATTCCCAAATCCTCCGCTTCTTCTTTGCCGTCGGAGGTTTTTTTGAGAAAGCGATCAGTGTCTGTGTGTCCATCGAGACGTTCGTCGGGAATACAATGGGCAATTCGCTGGATCGGATGGTAAAGTAACTCGAACGGATCTAGTCGGATTCGGGGCGGATCCGTATTGTAAATGGATTATTACGGTAGAAGACTATTCATCATTATTGTTGGATATTTGATCCAACATGACATCGCGTTAGAGTGGCCGGTTGGATGGCTTTTTTTTGTTGTTCGTTATTGTAGATTTTAATTAATCAAAGATTCGGATATTGTAGAAAAATAATTTTTTTACAATATCGTGAAAGATCAAATCAGATAGCAAACTATGGGGGCAAATATTCCATAAAAATGGATAAAGAAAGAATAAGATTAGGAACGCATAAAGAAACGGAAATACCAGAATCACAAGAAATCAAAGAACAAGGGGAAAGAGTGAGAGAAGGGAGACCTCGTCGACTTAATGGAGGGATTTGGCATCGGATTGGGATCACTTTAGCAGCGCCTTCAGCTCTTCCTCCATTGTCGCCATCCTCGCTTATCTTTGATCTCCCGGAGATCTCAATTCCCAAATCCTCCGCTTCTTCTTTGCCGTCGGAGGTTTTTTTGAGAAAGCGATCAATGTCTGTGTGTCCATCGAGACATTCGTCGGGAACACAGTGGGCGATTCGCTGGATCGGATGGTAAAGTAACTCGAACGGATCTAGTCGGAATCGGGGCGGATCCGTATTGTAAATGGATTATTACGGTAGAAGACTATTCATCATTATTGTTGGATATTTGATCCAACATGACATCGCGTTAGAGTGGCCGGTTGGATGGCTTTTTTTGTTGTTCGTTATTGTAGATTTTAATTAATCAAAGATTCGGATATTGTAGAAAAATAATTTTTTTACAATATCATGAAAGATCAAATCAGATAGCAAACTATGGGGGCAAATATTCCATAAAAATGGATAAAGAAAGAATAAGATTAGGAACGCATAAAGGAATGGGAAATACCAGAATCACAAGAAATCAAAGAACAAGGGGAAAGAGTGAGAGAAGGGAGACCTCGTCGACTTAATGGAGGGATTTGGCATCGGATTGGGATCACTTCAGCAGCACCTTTAGCTCTTCCTCCATTGTCGCCATCCTCGCTTATCTTTGATCTCCCGGAGATCTCAATTCCCAAATCCTCCGCTTCTTCTTTGCCGCCGGAGGTTTTTTTTAGAAAGCGATCAGTGTCTGTGTGTCCATCGAGACGTTCGTCGGGAACACAGTGGGCGATTCGCTGGATCGGATGGTAAAGTAACTCGAACGGATCTAGTCGGATTCGGGGCGGATCCGTATTGTAAATGGATTATTACGGTAGAAGACTATTCATCATTATTGTTGGATATTTGATCCAACATGACATCGCATTAGAGTGGCCGGTTGGATGGCTTTTTTTTGTTGTTCGTTATTGTAGATTTTAATTAATCAAAAATTCGGATATTGTAGAAAAATAATTTTTTTACAATATCGTGAAAGATCAAATCAGATAGCAAACTATGGGGGCAAATATTCCATAAAAATGGATAAAGAAAGAATAAGATTAGGAACGCATAAAGGAACGGGAAATACCAGAATCACAAGAAATCAAGGAACAAGGGGAAAGAGTGAGAGAAGGGAGACCTCGTCGACTTAATGGAGGGATTTGGCATTGGATTGGGATCACTTCAGCAGCGCCTTCAGCTCTTCCTCCATTGTCGCCATCCTCGCTTATCTTTGATCTCCCGGAGATCTCAATTCCCAAATCTTCCGCTTCTTCTTTGCCGCCGGAGGTTTTTTTGAGAAAGCGATCAGTGTCTGTGTGTCCATCGAGACGTTCGTCGGGAACACAGTGGGCGATTCGCTGGATCGGATGGTAAAGTAACTCAAATGGATCTAGTCGGATTCGGGGCGGATCCGTATTGTAAATGGATTATTACGGTAGAAGACTATTCATCATTATTGTTGGATATTTGATCCAACATGACATCGCGTTAGAGTGGCCGGTTGGATGGCTTTTTTTTGTTGTTCGTTATTGTAGATTTTAATTAATCAAAGATTCGGATATTGTAGAAAAATAATTTTTTTATATTTGATCAAATTAAAAAAAAATTATAGGATCATAAGAAATCTCATAAATAAAAAATTTGAAACTCAATAAGGCTAAGTTTAGATTTGAATCAGCCGGTTTAATAATTGAACTCGAATTCATAGTTATATTTCTTTATGTTCAGTTAGGCATACCAGTAGTGAAGTGTCAAAAATTTTCGAAAACAGGAGAACTCTATATACAGTGAATCTATGGTAAAACTAATTATGATATAGAGTGAATGATTGGATTTAAAAACTAATTATTTCTGAAACAAATTTAGATTCTCAGTTATATCTATAATTAAAATATAATCAAAATCTAAGTACAAGGAGAAATTAGGAACTGAAATAACAAAGGAGGAGAGTAATGAGGTCGAGTTTTTAAATCTAGTTATATTGGTTATCCCTGTGACCCTGGTTGAGACTAAGATGAAATAAGATGTCAATTTATCTTCGTTGATATGTAAGTCGAGAAATTTTGAGAGAACCAAAATTTTCCAAGACCTGTGCCAATTCTTTGGGACCGTGTTATGTAAAATCTCAGCCGACATATTTCAGCACTAATTTCAGGTTTTGTTGGTTAAGAAAACGTATTTAAGGAAGTTAAAAAGAAAGAAAGAAAGAAAGAAATTGTTAAATTTCAAACTGAATATACTGGTCAATAGATAACAATATTGGTTTATATGAATATATTGTATTGGTCAGATATTATCAATTTACATAGATGCTCAGATGATAGTACCAGAATTTTTATATATATTATTTGTTAAATTTCAAACTGAATATACTAGTTAATAGATAACAATATTGGTTTATATGAATATATTGGACTGGTCGGATATTATCAATTTACATGGATGCTAAAATGTTAGTACTGAAATTTTTATATATATTATATTGGGGAGATGTCCGATGCAAATTGAAATCTCAGCTAAGATTATTGTTGTTTCGGAAGAAATTAAAAACTCAAAATTTTTTTAAACGAAAATCTAACTCTTTATTTTATTTAATCTCATATTAAAATTAAAAAAAATTATATTAAAAATTTTTTCTTTGAGCTTTTTGAAATTTAAGACCAAACCACAGGTATGCATGCGGCCCGGTTTGGCCCGAAAAAATACGATTAACATTACTTAACGTTAATCGTCCGATTAATATCTTTTTCATTGATTTTTGTCCGTTGGCTAGTTATTACGTGCTTAATGTCTTTTAACATTAGATTAGTCCAAATGGCTAGTTTTTAGACCTATAAATTAGGCTCCTTGTTAGGATTTGAGATAAAGAAGAAAAAGATCTCTCCTCTTTTAATATATCTCTCTTGTCTTCTAAATCTTCTCCTTCCAATCTTCTTCTAAGTTTTTTTAATCCATTTTTTTGGCCTTTCATCTGCTGGGTTGAAGCTTTGTGGTCCTCTCTGTGGTCATGTCCATAGGAGAGATCACCCGTTGTATCTTGAGATGGAGTCTTTGAGTCTAATCCCAAATGAGGGTTAAGATAGTGTAATACACCCTTTGATCTGTGAGTTTTTAGTTCAATCTAATATTAATTTTATCATAAATTTTGATTGTTATTTTTATTGAATTACAATCGGCTCTCATAAAAGATAAATTTTATTACATATTCCTAACAAAGATTTCAATCAAGAAGAAAACCTTATCAAAGAAAATATGAGATGAAAACCTATGCAGATTTTAGCGAAGAGATCATGCAATCCATATATTATTTTTTGTGCCTCATGAAAAAATAAAAAATGTGAAAACTTCAGAGTGTCATAAAATCCTCTTTAAAAACTTTTAGTAGATTTAGATCGAACACTGACACGGTGTTCACACTCTATCTAAAAAGCAACGGTTCCGAGTCTTAAGTGGTGAATCTCCTCGCATTTAAATCTATATAATTAGAACTTCATCTCTTCTCTAAAAGAAAATATTTATATATAGCAATTGCTCAGGCTCTTGGAAGCCATGTTTCTCATTCAGGGAGACACGACCGTCTAGATTATTTTCTGGACACCAATCTTCTGTGGGTCCCATGGTCCATTATAGTCGAGACCCGAGAAGGCTTCGACCCAATTTTTTCATGAGCTATAGCTTTACTTTGGTACCTTTCTAATTCTCATAAAGATTAATAAGCTTTATGTTTCTTCCAATGAAGATTATTATTATCTCTATACTTCTTGTTGCGAAAGACAAGGAGAATAATGTAATAAGAAAGAAAAAAAAGTCAAGAATAAAAATAATATATATATATAATATTTATATGGTTCGATCCATATTTATAAGTGAAAACAATATAAAAATTTTATTATAAAAAAAATTAAAGATTACGGAATATAAAAACATCTCACAAACTCTAGATCCATGTACTTGATTTCTAGGATACTCAATTGCCCTCCTTTTTTTTTGGGGTTACAAAGGATATATATAATCAAGTAAGTTAAGTTAGACCCCAATTGGTATTCTACTAATAAGTAACTTAGGCTAGCATCCTAAGTCGATATAAACTTGAATTGTTATCCTGAATAGACCTTCTGGAATTGATGCAGGCTTGTCCTTCTATTATTTGTAAACTTTAAAACATACTCAACACTTATTAAACAAAAAGGAGAAAGAAAAATGCCCTCTCTCCAAAATTTAGAAAAAATAGGAAGAAAATAATAAAAAATAATCTAAATATGCACAATTTTTTTCAAAAAATAAAAGTTATCTAGAAATGTTAAAGTTATATAAATATGTTAAACATATCTAAATATATCGAAAATCATTATGTATAGGAAAAAATTTCATGGTACTCTTCTTAGTTACTTTAGAAAAAAATTGAATTAGGTGTTGCATGGTCACGCTGCATAATCATTTTTTTTTTGTTTGACGAAGTATAGATAGGAATGCTATTCTATTTTTCTTTCTTTTTTAGTTAACATATATGATGGTGCATATATTGGTTGTTTAACAAGCTTGCATAAAAAAAATTCAAAAAAAAAATACTATGTGTTGTGGCTAAAGGCTCATGATTCAGCATACGAGGTATTGTCTACTTTAGCCCATGAGCCTCACGTTTTTACTCTTTAAAAGACACTTCATGTGAGAAGAATGGTCCGTTCCTATATTATCTAGAGTCTTTCTTGACTCACAACTAATATAAGACTAATGATATCCTCTCTTCTATAATACAACATAGCCCCTAGTCGTAGGGAGTCTATATGTGGTTAGAGGTGCCCTCCTCTTTATTTTTATTACAGACTAATGTACGAATAGGAGGAGCCCCATAGTTATAGGGAGATACTCTCTTTTTGGTGTACAACTGTTACGGCCAAGGGCTCATAGCTCGGCACGTGAGATATAGTTCCTTCTAGCCCATGGGCCTTATGGTGTTGCCATTCAAAAGGTGCCTCAGTCAAAGAAAAGTTTGTGTATGGATGGGAGGTATTCTCCTCCTTATTTTTATCAAGGACTGAGTACGGAGGGAAGGAGCCCTACAATTGCAAAGATGGTCTCCTTCTTGTTGTGTCATTATTACGGTCAAAGGCTCATAGCTTGATATGTGAGGTATTTTCCATTTTGATCCATGGATCTCATGATTTTGTCCTTCAAAAGATGCTTCACGTGGAAGAATAGTTTCTTCCTATATAAACCAGAGTTCTTCTTTATTTATAATTATTGTGGGACTAATAATTTTCTTCCTTCTGCACCATAATACATGCAGAGAAAAAAAAAAAAGTTCTGAAGAAGTTTTATAAACACTGTGCATATATAGTGCGGGCATTATTCTTGTATCATTATTCTTGTGAATCATTATTAGAGAAGGATAGGATGTCGGCTTGGAGCCTATGCCTTGGGTTGCTCTGGGTTTATCAAATCATGTGCTAGCACAACGGGCCATGCACTCATCAAGGAACAAGCCGAATACGTGAAGCAACGTCCTTTTCTCCATCCCCAAGTCTCCTCTTCCATCCAATCTCCAAATCCAAGAGGAATTGAGCATTAAATTTGTCATTCAAATATTCAATATATCAGTGAAGACTATATAGTATGCTAAGTGAAGGAATAAGGAATTACATCACTGAAACCCATGCTTGCATGCGCCCTGCCTTAGCTTCCACTCCTAAGGTGATATTTATATGATACTACCACTTCGTCTGATGTGAAGGCCATATTTTTCTACTTGTGTGCTTTGAAATGATGGAACTAGGGGACTGCTGTCCTTACTTTTTTTAAATCATTTTATGCTGACACATGCATCGCTTAATTTTGAAGAATCGCTATTCAGTTATATATCAAACATCACAGTCTCTCGTCTCGGCTTATAATGATCCATGGGGTTCAAAGAATTGAGCTTTAGGATGTCCAAGCATTTCTTCTTCAGTTGTAAATGGTTCTAGCTTAGAGCTATGACAATGAGCCTGGTCCCAAGCCAATCTAATGAGAAATGCTGTCCAACACTGCTCTATTTCCCTCCTCATTTCATCTCTAACATAGCTTTAGTGTAGTGTCCAATTATTGCCATGTATTTCTTTGTTTTTCTTTCCTTGTGGGGTACAAAGTCATCGATCATTTATGTATTGCATCAATCCTCAACTACCCTATTGGATGGGAACATAGGTGTAGTATACGGTTGTAAATAATAGAGCAGACCCAACCAAGACACCCAAGGCCAACTTTTTTTTTTTGGTAAATTAGATAAATTCAATGTAAAATATATCAATGGAATTAAAAAATAAAATATTAAAAATTGAGTAGGAAAATCTATAGTAGAGTCTTTATTGTGTACTCCCTGTGTGCATGTCACATAAGCAACAATCTAATTATTGTACTATTAGCTTCCTATAGATATGTGATACCTCGAGATAGAAATATATACGTCATTCACCAGTAATTTTATGAAAAAGGATGAGGTTTGACATCAAACGGTTGTGAATTCGAGAACTATCTGATAATTATCAATGACTTTCCTTAAATCAAATATGAGAAGCTCTCAATATCTCTATAGCATAAGTCAGTCCTCTCATACAGCATGTAGTTTCATGATCAGAATCATAGTACCAAACATCTTGATGCCTGCACCTATGCTAATAGAGCATCACCAGTGCCCTTACAGAAAGTCTGCATCATTAACATCACTCTCTCATATACGCTATCATCAAGGTTGATCTTAAGAAAATAGAAGGGTGATGGCTCATAAAAAAAAAATATGTTACTTATAAGATGCAGAAACTGCGTAGAAAGATCCTAGATTGTCCCTATTGTCAAAAGTCTCTCTAAGGTAGTCACATATATAAACCTCTAGGCTTGGGTAGACTTTTGTTTTTTGAAGCCAACCTAATTTGTGAACTTTATTTTCTAAAGTCAAGTTTTGACCCTGCGATTGGTGTGACTGAGTCTGATTCTCATTCTTATATATCTTGCAGGTCAGAAATCAACCTTAGGGTATTATCTACTAGGATCCATCTCATTAAATCTTGATGGGCTGATCCGTGAAATATCTGATATCATCACCACCAACTAAGACCGTTCATAATTCGATTTTAGACCAAAAATCGATCGAAACCGAATGAAAAATTGAACCGAAATCGAACCGAATATAGTTTGGTTTTAATTTTATTTTAAGAATTTGATTTTTGATTCGATTAAAAATCAAAAATCTGAAAATCCAACCGAAAATTAAAATCATAATTTAAATTTATATTATTTATTATATTGAGAATTTATTGGTTATATGGATGGATGATTCGATATTTAGATTTGATCTATTATTATAATTTACTGTGTGCTTGATTGTTTGTTTGTATTATAGATGTAGTTTTTGATACATTATATTTTTTTATTATTGATTTATCATTTATCAATTATCAATTATTATTATTTATAATTTTAATTTTTATTGTAAGAAATTACCAATCAATAAATTCAACAAATCCTGAATTTAATTAAATATAATGTAACAAACTAATAATAAATTTATAATAATTATTTAAATATATTTTATCAAAAATAGATAATTAAAAATAAAAAATTATAAAAAAAATCGAATAACTAAATCGAATCGAATCAAAATTTTTGGTTTAATTTTGATTTGATTTTTTTTTATTTAAATTAATTTTTAATTTTTAATTATTTATTTTTTAATTAGAATCGATACAGATTAAATTAGATCGATTAAAATCGATTGAACAGTCCTGCCACCTACCAACTGCACGTCAAAGAAGATGTGTTTGTACGTGATCTTGTATTGAATGGATTCAGTTTGTATCTTTTGGACAAAAGTATGACTTGTCTTATTTCACAGTACCACTCGTTGCATTATTTTCCGGATAGATCTCAACGCATGCTAAACTTCTTCATTTATCCAATTGCATGGATATCGAGGCGACCACTGTACAACTTAATGATGGATTCCTACAATGGAAGAGAATCCATCTTTCGCATGGAAAGCCGAGCCACTGCTCATGTTGAACTCTACTGGGCTTGGCAGGGGTTGACATTGAGAGGAGCATGTGATGTTACTATAGGGTTGGGGAAGAAGGATTAGAGCTTGGGGTGTGAGATCTATCTCATAATTATCATGATCGGATGTTATCCATATGGATACTATTGATCTTTCTAACTAATAAAAATATTATTTTTTTATAATTATTATTTTTATATATTTTTTATTTAGAAGAATATACTTTACTGGTGGAATCGAGTCGGGCTGGTCAAGTCCCTTTCTTATTCGAATCTAA